>NC_142841.1:32727272-33030303 GCF_061612785.1 Hesperophylax consimilis
CTTCGCCCGACATGACGGCAACGCCGCCGAATTCACGAATAAAAACAAAAATATTTGTCAACATAAAAAAAAAATTATTACTGACTTTTTTTCGAGTATAAAAAAAACAGTGGGTTAAGACCGGGAATAACTAGACACATTTTCCATTTATCGGGTCGTATCTTGTTTCCAATTAAAACATTACTACTAATAAAAATATATAAACCGAATGATAAATAAATAAAAATATTCATTCGGCTTGTCAAAAGTAATTATTATTTCATTATCAGGTACACAACATGACATATTATAGGCTTGTTACCATTAACCACCACCATAACAAACAAAAAACATTCACAAACACACAAATAATCAGACAAAATCAACTTTACGATAATATCGCAAAAATTCTGTTTTCTTTGTAGAAAAACATAAAATAATAATAAATTAACAGCGAAAAATTTACAAAAGTAAAACAAAGTCTTTCAATTTCAGTTATTAAAATCATTTTTACCATTTTACAAACAACAAAAACAATAAAAAAGACACGAGGTCATTTAAAAAAAACTCCATGATCCAGAACCCAAAACATGTACACACCCTCCCTTTCCCACGTGACAAAAAACAAAAAAGATTGAATTACGAAATCATATTCAGTCCGTTCTCGATGCTCAAACAGAAAACTGACTGTTCGAACACCGAGAAACGGCGTGAACTACTTTCTTAATTCGACCACAAAAGCAATAAGAGATTGCAATGTTATATATACAGGTGTGCTGTATATAAAGCTCCTGGAACTGGTTCAGTTAGCTTACCAAACCTCGTGGTCTTGGTTACTCCATCCTCGGAAGTTGACGAACCTTGGCATGCAAAAGGAATTATGGTCAAAACAATGAAATAACGGTCAGCATTGTCAGAAAAGGGAAATATTTTTGTAAGTAAAGGGAAACAAAGTTAGTAAATGTGATTTAGGAAGGCAAAAGTAATTATGGTCAAAGGAGAATCAAAGATAGTAAAGGTGATTACGGAGGGCAAAAGAAAACAAAGATTGTACAAAGTTTTACGATATATTCAAAATATCTCCATCCTGTATCAAAACAAAAATAATTAGCTGTGAAAAAACTGATTTATATTTCTGTATCATGTTTGTAACACCATAAGTATGTATTGTACCTATCTATTTATGTACCGATATGTGTATTATATGTACTGATATACAATACATTTCTGCATTGTAAAATTTCGACTTGTATTACGTTTGTAATAGACCTACGGGCGTTAAATAAACAAATAAAGGTTTGGAGGGCAATTATACTTAGTAAAAGTGATTATGGAAGGAAAAAAGGGAATCATGTTTAAAAAGTGGAATCACAGTCAGCATGGCTTGAAAAGAGTAAAGTAAAAGAAATCAAAGGAAAACATAGCTAGTAAAAGTGATTATGGAGGGCAAAACGTATCATGGTCAAAATATTAAATCACGGTTAGTATGGTCCAACAAGGTAATTCTTGTACCTTATCAAGGGAATCACAGTTAGTAGACGTGATTATGGAGGACAAAAGGAATCCTGGTGATCGATTTTGTGAATTGCGATTCACAAAACCAGCATAAATAAACAGGAGGATTCAGCTGGTAAATGAAAATCAAAATGGTTATTATCGTCAGTAATAGAAACATAGTCAATACAATAAAAACATGGTCCGTTAAAGAATTTGCAGTATTCCAAGGATTCGTGACCTGCAAGACAAAACCCGGAGAGATTCAGGTGAACAGTGAAATGAAGTATACAAAAAATAACAGGTAGCAGTGGCGTGTCGTGGCTTGTAATCCTTTTCTCTAGTTTTTGATTAGTATTTTATATAATATTGAGACTTAAAGAATGTAAATTACTAATTTTGCTCGAGCAAATGTCACGTCACGATCCTGACTGGTAGGCAAAAAGTTGATTGCGCCCACCGAAACAATTATCCAATCGTCGACAGTCGTCCAATAAATCCATAGGAATGCCCCGTGCATTATTCGGGTGGTAGACGATTGCCAATAATGTGGCACATTCTATTATCCGTGAATCACATGGAATAAACAACTAAACCACACATAAAACATTCATTGCAATTATTAGTGGTAAATTAATTGAAGAAAACACGGTGTAATTATTAGTGGTAAATTAATTTCATCCCACCTAAATAACAGTGTAAGCACTAAACACATCAGCACATAATTATTAAGACGGTATCACCGTTCAAATATTTGTGAAAAGTGATTTTATTGAACAACAGCATGAATAACTTACCTCTGTGTGGTCTTTATCACAGTTTCTATGACGTGTAGGAAAAGGGTTTACGCTTCACCGGCGTGTAATTAGAATGAGTAACACTCGTAGAGTAAAGCTGTATTGACATTAACACATTTTAAATACGTAATTGGAAAATGTGTAAGTGCATTTGTATGTTAGTTTGTGGTGAAATTCCATTGTAATACTATGACTAAATCTGCATTTCATAAACCTACATATTATATGAACAGTAGTTATCATTGATGATAATAATTTCGGACTTTTGTTCAATGTCAATAATACCTACCCTACTTACAAGTCATTGCGAATGAATCTCTTTTATTAATTCAATTATTATCAGTGAACCTATCTACAGAATACCACGAGTACATATCTACTATTCGTCCATCGGAAACGGTAAGATTTCCAAAGCTGATTAAAGGCCTATCCGCACACTACAGTGCCGGCACAGTGCCGACACGTGCCGACACGTGACGTATCCATCAGTGTCAGTGAAAAATGATATTGTGGCATACATTTTGTACGGCACTATCCGTACTCGTCAGTGACAGTGACGTTCAGTGATTTCAGTGCTGCGCCGACGCTCGCCGTGACGGGACGTGAATTTCTAGCGGACAATATTTTCACTGACACGGTCGCAGTATTTCAAGATGGACGACGAACAGTTGATTGAATTGGTCCGTGTACATTCTGCAATTTATGACCTTTCACATAGAAAATACATGGACCTTAATTTTAAATCAAACATGTGGAACAATATTGAAATACTCGAAAAACTTTGATTCATCATCTATCAGATGTTTATATAGGGTGGCGAACTCTCGTTCTTCTTCTCTTTTCCTCCACGAATTATGAACCCAATGCCTTCTTCTCACATTAATTTCTTCGTCTTCATCTAATATTAAAGCAATCGCTGCTAATTGTGATCTTGAAGCTGCGTAGAGTAGCTACTAATCACTGCGCCATTCACTGCGCGTCGCCGTGTCGTGCCGTGTCGGTACTGACATGTACGAATAGCACGTCACGGTACTGTACGGTACGGAACTGTCGGTCACGTGCCGGCACTGTTGTGTGCGGATAGGCCTTTAAGCATTGTCAGCAGGCGAATTGTCACACGAAGGTCAAACCCAACCAGCTATCTTCCAATGCCCTGTTCCAAACGTAATCTCAATACACTTGGTAAAGAGAATATTAAATTGAAATCATAATATATGCGATCAGTGAGAAGGACGGTGTAATCTTTTTATTACCACGTTGGCCAAAGTTATTGAAAAATTACATTACTTTACGATCTCTTATAGAAAAATGGATTACTACAATGCTACGTGATATGTTTACGGGGTATGGCTGTCGTTCGGTATAGTTGATAGTAATGCACGATGCTTAATACTATTACCATTAACCCTTTCCTTCCTGACGGTACAAATTTGTACCTGTTGATTTCCTGCCTAAAATCTATGCCGCATTATCGTCTTAGTCCAGTCAAGATGTACATCCGTGCTTGCAAAAGGTCCAGTCATTCTGAATTTTTTATATGTTGTTAGGACCTAAACCAGTATTAAAAAAAAAATTTTGCAACTTCGAAAGTGCTGTGCGAGCGGCGGTGGACCTAAAAAACCATGAAATTTTAGGATTTTTTTCAGTTTTTGCTCAATATCTCAGTAAAGGAAGGGTCTGACCGGTGTAGTCGGTATGCATACTTTTAAAGTAGACTAAATTTGCTATAATTTGAGACCAAAGCAAGCTATATAAAGCCATTGGTTTTCAAGATACAGTTCTTCGAAAATAGGCAATTTTTTCCAAAAAGTGAAATTTTTTCGAAATGGTCACTTATTTTGTAAAATAATTTCTAAACTACGCATCCCACGTCAAATATTGTGTGCAATAAAGTTGTTTTAAATTTAATAAGCTTTCATTTGAGACTACATTGATAGCTGTAGACTAAACAGTTATCTCAACAATGGCTGATAACCAAAAACAGTCATAAGTGGATTTTGGGTGAAATGCAAATAAACTGTTCTCGCGTCTTTTTATGGTTTTATTGTGCTGTGAAGTAAATCCATTAATCATCGTGGGTTTATCCTAGGGTTATGAAAAATTGTTGCAAGACACTGAAAGGTCTCTCACTATATCAGCAGAAGAAATTGATACCTACCAAATACTAAAGGCAAAATTTAAAAGTGCCTTGGAGAAAATTGAAGGGAATGGTCCAACTTTCGTATGACCACTTTGATAAAACTATTCATCCAGGCAGAGCGTGCTGGTGATTGGAACCTTCATTTGTACACTGTCCACAAGATGCTCCCTTTTTTCCACGCAGCTGGACATTTTTTGTATGCTAAGAGCGCGCACCTCTACCTTCAGGATATGATGGCTCTACAAGATCGGATGGATAAAAGTGAATACGACATGTTCACAAAAGGATCCTTCACCATTCACCGGTCTGTCAAGTTTTGGTCTGGGTTGTGGTTAGACCTAAATATTGAGCAGAAGCTGATGCGATCCATGAAAACCTACAATGGGTTGACCCAAGGAAGAGGAATCTCCGAAAGTGTTCTGGCAAGGTGGACAACAGGAATGGTGTTTATGTTGAACATTTGTGAAGAACTGAAAAGTTTTTGCAGCTTATCATGTCCTACTGGAGAGCAGCATGTAGACATGAGACCTTCTCGAATCATCCGAGATAATAGTGATGTGGAAAAACTAAAAAACTGGTTTGCTCTCCACCCTCCATTTCCCAAAACTGACAGATTAATTTCTATCAGTAGTGGTTTACTGGCAGGTCCTGAAATTAATTGCCACACAGCCCAGAGAGTTGGAACGGAAGGAGTGATGAAAATTGTGGGGAAAATGTACGACAAGGTAGTAATAAAACGGAAAAATAAAGTTACCACGCTGGCATCGATCACCTCAACCGTTAAACTGCCGGACAAAAACAGAAGAGTGGCTGTGGATCCGCTCACAATTTTTCAGCGAGTGTGTATTGCAAAGAAATCTGAACAGGATTTACAGGGTGACTTCAAGTATGAGTTGGCCCCGTTCCCGATGTCTCTGTTCAATGAACAAGGGATGCGCAAGGGCACAAAATCTACTCTGTACTCTGCCTTCACTCCTCTTTCCAGCCACACGCCGATAGATGCCAGCACTCACGTCATTTTGGATGGTGGCTACCTCTTGCACAAAGTCGTGTGGCAGCGGAAGAGCACGGTTCGAGCACTTTTGGCGCGTTATACCACCTACGTCCGAAACCACTTTGGGAAGAACGTCTCCATCGTTTTTGACGGCTACCCCGAAGATGCTACCAAAAAAAACACCAAAACAGCGGAACGACTCCGGCGCTACGCAGCTCATTCCAGCTACGAATTGACGTTAGATGAATCCACAGTAATTCAAATTGCTCAATAGCATGTATTGGGCAATGAAAACAATAAGAGACGCCTTGGCCGGGTGCGATACCACCTCAGCACCGTTTGGCCAAGGAAAGACCAAAATCAGCACACTTCTGAGCAAGAGTGAACCACTTGCTGAGCAAGTGGAGGTCTTCCTTCGGCCAGACTCTACCCCACAAGCCGTGAGTGAAGCAGGCATCAAGTGCTTCGTGGTTCTATATGGGGGTGACATCGCGAGGGATACTTTGGATTTCCTGATGTATAAGACGTTTGTCACTTCAACAAACATAAACCTCGCCCGTTTGCCACCGACGGAAGATGCTGCAGGCCACCATGCAGCAAGGTGCTACCTCCAAGTGCAGAAATGGCGGGGAGTCAACTTGAATCCCACTGAATGGGAGTGGAAGCTGTCTTCTCAAGGACTCACCCCCATCCTCAAATTTCATGTAAATGCATGAAAGGATACTCTGGGAGCTGCTCGTATAGAAAGGCTGGGCTCCACTGCTCAGTCCTCTGTCAGTCATGCGGTGGCAAATTTTGCATCAACGTCCCGGATGTGGAGCTGAAATGCTCGGACGATGAAGATGACCCGACTACAGACTGGGCGCCTCTCCCAGCTAAGATAAAAAGAAAGACATGATTTGGCAACCAAGACACAATACCTACATGATTTATATTAGTTTTATTTTTTGTGTACATGTAATTTGTCCTTATAGTAGGTACCATGATGTTTGTACAAGCATTTTAGTATGTAGGTATATAAAACAATGTTTGAAGATGACGTAATTCCCGATAGATGTAATATCTTTTCTTTTTTTTTTATCAAAAATGTGTTAACTGTTTGATAAATAAAACCATAAAAAGACGTGAGAACAGGTAAGTTTTTAGATTTTCACGGCCAAAAGCATTTTTGTTGTTTGTATTTGGGGTGTTATGCCGTGTTGCGCTACACATCTTCGGATCTACCGGATCTGCCCTGATGATGGACACTGCAACGCTGTCCGAAACGTCGGCTAAAGAAGGAGTTAGCGCAACACGGCATAACAAGCCAAAAACAAACAACAAAAAAGACGTGAGAACAGTTTATTTGCATTTCACCCAAAATCCACTTATGACTGTTTTTGGTTTTCTGCCATTTTTGAGAGAACTGTTTAGTCTACAGCTATCAATGTAGTCTCAAATGAAAGCTTATTAAATTTAAAACAACTTTATTGCACCCAATATTTGACGTGTGATGCGTATTTTAGAAATTATTTTACAAAATAAGTGACCATTTCGAAAAAATTTCACTTTTTGGACAAAATTGCCTATTTTCGAAGAACTGTATCTTGAAAACCAATGGCTTTATATAGCTTTCTTTGGTCTCAAATTATAGAAAATTTAGTCTACTTTAAAAGTATGCATACCGACTACAACGATCAGACCCTTCCTTTACTGAGATATTGAGCAAAAACTGAAAAATATCCGAAAATTTCCTGGTTTTTTAGGTCCACCGCCGCTCGCACAGCACTTTCGAAGTTGCAATTTTTTTTTTTAATACTGGTTTAGGTCCTAACAACATATAAAAAATTCAGAATGACTGGACCTTTTGCAAGCACAACCCCCTTTTCATGTTTAACTTGACTGGACTATCTATACCTTTGCTAAGCCTGACGATACTTTCTAGTACCGTCTAGCTAGCCAATAACAGCAAAGTATTTGACATACGGCGATTTGGCGCCAAGTAGGGCAAATAATAAGTCTTCGCAACGACGACCGTAATGCGTGGTGACGTGCTGTTGTTTTAGAAAATATTTAAAAATAGTTATTACTTGGTAAGTGCCATTATTGTTTATTACACTTGGAAATTAAGGTTTTGTTTATGTAGTAAATGTGTTTTTAGTGCATAATTCTAGTTATTAGTGTTTGAATAACTCGAAAAATCGTTAAGGACTAATAAGTACCGTCAGTAACTTCTTGTTATACTTTATTTGTTTGAGACATGAGTGAAATTTATTATTTTTATATCGAACAAGTCCACGAATGCATATGAGACAACAATTTTTTTATTTTTTTTTTGATTTACTAGATTCTTATATGCCTTGAAGAGGCGAATCATTTAAATTTACTGAATTTAAAGTTAATGTTCTTTATACAAATAGAACGGCGTCATATGCGCCTCGCAATTTTTACCTCATGTGGGTATTTTAAAAATATTTTTTTTTATACAATCGTCCCGTACAATTTTTTTACGCTTTTTTCAGGTCTTCGAAATGGATATTTCAAAAAATAATGCTTTGATTGAAGCATTACTTTTAGAAGACCTTCCGGATTGCGATGCAAATTCAGATGTGGAGTTGTCTGACGAAGAAAATATTGAAAATATGCAACTACATACATCTAGAACGTTTGATCAAATTTTCGAGGAAGCGTTGGAACAATCTTTAGATCAAGCTGAACTTGAGGTTACAAATGAGATCGAAGAAAAAAATGGAGAAGTAAGTCAATGCGCATTACCCTCCGGTTCTTCAGAAACTGTTGCTTTGATACCATCTAAAAAGAAGAAGAATATTGAGCCGAATCGTAAATGGAAAAAACGCGATTTAGAAACTTATCTTCCAGAATATTCTACAAATACGGGTGTGGTCGAAGAATGTTTTGCTGGATGTAATACACCCACCGATATTTTTTTAGTTTTCATTGATGATATTCTGGAGATAATTATATATCAAAGTAACTTATATGCAGTCCAACATGATAAGGTCCTCAACCTAAAAAAGGAAGAACTGATGGCTTTTATTGGAATGAACTTTTACATGGCCTACAATACTAGACCTTCATGGACAGATCATTTTTCGTCGGCCCCTGATTTGAACAATCCTTTGGTAAGCAAGACCATGCCCAGAGATAGATTTGCAATTATTTTGTCCAACCTCCATTGCAATGATAACTCTCAACTGCTTCCTAACTGCAAAGACAAACTATACAAAATCAGACCTATAGTTGATGCTTTGAACAAACAATTTCAAGGGTGCTACCACGGAACGAGAGAAGTGAGTGTTGATGAATCAATGATAAAATTCAAGGGAAGGTCAGTCTTGAAACAATATCTTCCGATGAAACCAATAAAGAGAGGCTATAAGCTATGGTGTCTGGCTGACCAAAGAGGTTTTATAAAAAAATTCATGATTTATCAAGGAAAAGACGAAGTAATGAATGCAAAATTTTCCGATTGCACTTTAGGAGAAAGAGTGGTTTTGGAATTGACAGAATCTGACTGGGGGAAGGATAAAGTAGTTTACTTCGACAATTTTTTTACATCGGTAGCTCTACTGGAGAAACTGAAGACTGAAAGAACTTACGGATGTGGAACAATGAGGGTTAATCGTAAGGGTGTACCCAACAATCTGTTAGCTGACTCTAAATTGAAACGTGGAGAATGTGACTATCGATTTTCTAGTTTGGGCATCGGGTTTTGGAAATGGAAGGACAACAAAGTCGTAAACATTTCTTCGAATTTTCATGGCAACGAAGAAGAAACTGTAAATCGCAAAGAAAAAAATGGATCCAAATCGACAGTATCTTGTCCAAAATCTATCAAAGACTACAACTCTTACATGGGCGGTGTAGATACAGCTGACAGATTAAGGGCCTTGTACTGTGTAGACCGAAAGTCTCCAAAATGGTGGCACAGATTGTTTTGGGGAGTTCTGGATATAGCTTTTGTAAATGCATATGTTGTTCATGAGCTGATACTTGAAAAGACTTCTGTAAAAGAGTTTAGACGGTCAGTTGCACAAGGATTGATGACAAAAAAAGATCTTGACAAGAAAAAAAGGTTATCGAGGGAAAACCAACCCAGCCCTGGCCCATCTAAAAGGCGCAAAGCAAACTATTCGACATTGAAAGATGTTAGGTTGGGTAACAGAGGCATACACTGGCCTACTTTTGTAGAAAACAGAGGCAGATGCGAAGTATGCAGCATCAAGAAGATACAGTCAAAGCCTCACTCAAAATGTTCTCACTGCAATGTATTCTTATGTCTAAATGAAAAGAAAAACTGCTTTACTGAATACCGCGAGATTCATTTTTAATTATTTATAACTATTAATATTTATTTAACGATTTAATTAGTTTAAAAAAAAAACTATGTTTTAAAAGTTCCTATTATACACATTACTATGATACACAAAGATCCTGACGGTACAAACTAGTCCAGGTCACAGTAATAATACCTAGAATGCAAATAAAAATCTTAAAAAAATTTATGTGTTTCCTTTACAACATATTATTAAGAATCTCATATAAAACCATTAATTTTGTACTTTTTTCTCATAGCCGTTAGGAAAGGGTTAATCTACAGAAAACCCCGATAGATACGGAAATCTTCATATCCTTTTTCCCATTGATGATGTTTCAATCGAAGCCTGTTCCATCACATCCTAGAGAGGTCGTGATGGAATATCTCTCACGAATAACCCATGCTTCAAAAGGTCAAAATCATTGTGGTGTTAGGCTTTTGTACTTTTGACTATTAACATCGGGGGGTTAAGATTAAAAGTGCACAGAAAAGGCGATTGTTGATTCATTAGTGCAAAAATGGCAGTAGATCATTTTGAAATTAACATAAATTGTACAGGCCACAAATAGGGTGTTTTCACTGTTTTTTTATTCTCGATAAAAACGACAATGAAGGTATTTTTATTTTATGTTTATGTTAACGAATACATTTTCGATATCGATTTAAAATGTGCCATTTTCGATTTGCCGCCAAAACGACACCTTCATTTTTATTAGTGAATTCGTCTGTGTTGACGTCACGCCGGGTGACGTTGGTGACAGCCAGTTCTTACCAGCTAGTGGTATAAAATGTGTCATTTGACATAGAAACCGATGGAACCGTTTCAGAATGTGCGGTTTTTGATCGTTTTTAAAATCAATATTATGAAGGAAAATATTAAATTAAATTTACGTATTTTTATTATCAGAAAAATAGACCAAAAATCTTACAAACGTTTGAAAAATTCCCCATTTCATTAATCTTGAGCGGCTGACATGGGCATATTATATTAAACAGCAGAAAAGAAGGGACATTTTAGAATACCTAATTCAAATTACCAAAATCTGACATTTAGGAACTTCTAGCACAAACGCCAGATATTATCTCCGGGGCGTCTGCCCTGATGATGCACACTTCAAGACTGTCTGAAAATAAAGCGCGACAGGGCTCTAAACCTCAAAAGCCAACTAATAAACAAAGTACCTAATCGGACGCTACAAGCTACGGACCACAACGCGCCTATTTTAGTGCGATGCCAATAATAAGTACCTGTCTCTGAAAAGGAAGTCCGCAGCTGATTTACGTATGAAACGAAAAGGGCATTATTACAGCTTATCTCAGGGGGTCTAGCCTGTGAAATCGATAACTTTACTTTTACAATATCGGTTCGATAGGCCTAACTACCGAAGATTTTATGCCGAAGTTCCGAGCACGGTCGCGCTGTTGATAACCAGACCGATTTTTATCACGCAAATTGACATACGCTGGCAAGAACGGCGCATCTGTCTATGAATTGACATTCTAAACATCAGACGGTTACGTAAAAGTTAAAAATACTAATAAATTGACAATATCCAATTGAAATAATAACTTGAATATACATAGGCAGTCCGCATGTACTTTGGACACTAAAAACACTAAGAGATAATTAGTTAACGAGGTTTTTAGTTATGAGGTTATTGAACGCGTATTAGAAGAATTAATTAAATCTTTGGATGGTGCATACGATTTTTTCAATTTTAATAGCTAGATAGTTCACCTCCATTTATTAACAGGTAAGCCAGTTATTTTGCATAACGAACGAAATTATCCAAAAAGTTGTGCATATTGACAGCTTATCCAACACCTTGGAGGCCGCGCTAAAAGCAGCGGCTTTCGTCGACCGACTGTCGGAATAATATTCTGACCGTGCTCGCAAATATCGCTAACTGACCATAGGTGACGGATTTCGTCAATATCTTATTGACATTAGGCTTGATCGGTCGTCCGTGCTAGATCTCCAGATATTCCCAATACAGCGAGACTCTCAATGTCTCTGAGACACCAAAGCGTAAATAGACCAGAACGCTCAGAGCAGGCGAGAAATCTCTATTAATTTATTATGATTACCGAATTCGAAGAATGTGTTTATTTTAATATCAATTATATGTACCGTGTTTTGACAATGTCCGTCTGCTTTATAACATGAGGCCATCTGCTGAAATAGAGTGATATCATCGGATGGTAATGCGGATGACGCACTATTCGGTTCATAATATCGACTGGCCGTGTCATGGCACTACTCTACACACGTTGATGTATTATATTTAGATGAGACATGAAGAGAAACAATAGGGTTTTCTTTTGGAACTGACCTCCAACTCTCCCAACGCTCTAACTAAAACTACCGAATCCGATCTGCGCGCACCGCTTATCGCATTCTAATAGTGGAACAAGTTTTGTACGCGGTAGCGCCTCTTATAGTAGCCATGACTACACACTACATTGAGGTGATCTATTCAACTTGCCATTAAATTTAAGGTGCTTACATTGTAGTTAAAACAAAATATGTATGCTTGGGATTTACGACGTGGTACATAGTTGCCCATAAGATGTTGTACACAACACTGATGGCACCTTGGAATACGTAATAGCAGGTATTCTAACTAGTTGTTCCTATTTGATGTTTGGTGCAGTAATAGGTGTCACAAATTGTTACATTCTGGCATAACTCTGCACAGTGCTTCCCAAACTTGCTAAAGATTACTCATACTTTCGAGATAGGTAACGATTTTTTTACTGATGTAACCAACATTTGGAATAAAAATTAAGGATGTACCACAGAAAACAACAATAGCCGATATAAAAACTTATTATTGTTCCATATTTAGGTTTTCTACAGCAGTTGTGACTTTTTTATATTTACTCGGGGTATATATGCACTGAGAAAAATGAGTAGATACTGCTAATTTATTACGAATCTCTTCAAATTATTACGTCTCCGTTGAGGTGATTTTTCACAAAAACGGCGCTATAGAAGTTATCCAATTATTATTATTACTATTGGTGATTCCGGTTAAAAACATGATTTCAGGACTTACGAACAAATTTAAAGGTTTCCTGATAAACTTTTAGTTAATTACGAATATATTATCACGTATATTTGCCTTGATAATATATATTATATATAATATTCGAATTTTCACGAACACGTGTTCCTCCAATGTGATGATATATTCGTAATTTACTAAAAAGTTTATCAGGAAACCTGTTGATTCGTTCGTAAGGCCTGCAATCCCGTCTTTAACCGGATTACCGTGAATTTAAGAGGAAGCTGCAAGACAAAAATGTATATATTCTTGGTGTACCTTATATCGTAGGTAATAGGCATTAAAATCGCTCGACAAACGGAGTCTAGAAAAGTTCGATTTCAAGCAAAAAACTGGTTTTTATTTATTTTGTAAATAATTTTATAAGAAAACAAAAAAAGTTGATCAAGTGAAACTGTCACAGATAATCTTAGCTATAATACTTTATTTTTTAAAAGTTGTTTCCTTTAAGCGTTCATAAATTTCTATTGAAAAAAATTTTTTTTTAGTAGTTTGCATTTATATTTTTTATTGAGTAATTTATTTTTTTATTTGTATTCTACTCAAGCGAAGCGATAGTAAAACTTTCAGTTTATCTAAAGCATATTTTTATATTCATAATATACACCAATTCATTATAAAGATTAATCAAAATAGTGATTTGGCATTAAGCTTCGCCTTAAAGAGATTTTTTAATAAACTAGCAATAATTATTTTTCTCCGTGTACAAATATCACGATTATTTTTCAGCCGTATAAAAACATGAGTTACATTTTGCATCGATTTTCTAAATTGTTCAATTAATAATAGACATTAAATCAATCCTCCGTTAAATCAATTGCCAAGATTTTTACTGGTTACCCAGTATTTGGCCACCCTATTCTATCTGTAATTTGACGTAACCCAAGAACACCCAACAGGTTGTTTACGTCGTATAGTATTTGAGTAGTATTTCTGAGGTCATCAACAAAACAATATTGAATGGGAGGGAATTCCATTATTTATCCACAGTACATTGTATTATTATTATTTAATAAGTGAGATAGAGAGAAAAATTCATTCCGTAACGGGATTTGAGAAAAAATCTTCAAATAATAATACCTGGGCAAACTACAAATAATTAATGATATTATTTAAAAAAAAAAGACAAAAATTCCCGGTTACGAATAACACTACTAACCTAACCATCACGTCGTTTTCTGGCAGGGTTAGGCAGAGAGCACGGACCGCCGAACTCGGTCTTGGCATACACTCCTTGCTTCATTCAAATTCGTAGATAGTTATTCCGACTTATTGGTAAACCAGAGTGGAAGATACTCTCGGTATCGCCCTGGTGTAAGACTACCAGAGATGTGCAAAATGGGTACCCAAAACCATTTGAAATGCAAAATGGAAATGGGTCAAAACTTTTCCATTTGAAAATGCAAAATGCAAAATGGTTTTTAGAAAACCATTTCAAATGCAAAATGCAAAATACCTATTTTCAAAATGCATTGAAAATGCAAAATGGTTTCTCAGGTCAAACAATTAAAATAATTATTGAATTTTTAAACAATTTTGTTATTTAATAATGGACATCAATGTAGAACAAACATATTACATGATGGTAAATCCAAAAACACCACGACTACAGATTATGAAACCACAAAAAATTTGCGCGGGGCAAATTTTGCCAATGTAAAAACATAGAAACTGCTATCTAACATTTAATATTACAGCGTCATGGCCCCATGTTCAGTATTTGAATCAGTATTTTTTGTAATGGTATCACTCAATTGCCAGGGCTCCTACCAGGGAGCAACTTGACAAATGTAAATTATCTCTCATAGCGAGGTTGAGGACCGAATGATATTTGGCGCTTATGAAAAAAAGATGAGTGGAGATAGTAAGAAGAATGTTTCAAAAAAGCATTTAAAATGGAAAATGCATTGAGAAAAGCATTTAAAATGCAAAATGCAAAATGGTTTTTAGAAAAGCATTTAAAATGCAAAATGGAAAATACCTATTTTGCATTTTGCATTTCCATTTGAAATTGATTTATTTGAAATAAAGCACATCTCTGAAGACTACCATTCAGAATTGCAACGTTGCTTGAAATGTCTTCGACCGTGTTTGGTGACCAGATCGGAATAGCCAGGTACTTCCCCATCGTCCTCTTCCCCATCTCCTTGCCCTCTCTACTACCTTCAGCCTCAGAACATACCACAATTAGGGATGCCATAGTATTACTGGCTTCAGACGGTTAGGAGCAGTTGGGACACTTGTGCGGTTTCACAAAAAAAACTTGATCGTGCCATGTCTTCCTCAGGCGTCCCCGATTTCTTCGACCATTCGCATTCGCGTCATATACTCTCCTTCCTTCGTTCATTCGCTCTACATGCCCAAACTATCTATGCGTCTCTTTCTTAATCTTACTCACCACGCTTACACCAGCCACTGCCATTTGAATTATGAATTGTACTAAGTGTGACGCCACGAGAAACAATTGTGTACATTTTACTAATAATTTAACTTATTCTGAAATTTATTATTATTAAACTGCTTGTTCTAGACAGCGAAAAATACCTTGGCTTACATATTGATAAACATTTGACATTTAAACAATACGTAGAAAAATTAAAAGCAAAATCATCCCACTAATTGGTGTATTTGGTAGAATTGCCCATCTCCTACCAACAGAGGTAAAGAGGGGCTTATACTTTAGTTTAATCCAGTCCCATCTAAATTATTCAATATAAATATGGGGAAAAACATACATTACATACCTAAATGATTTACAAACAATACAGAACAAAGTTATTAAAAAAACTCTTCAAGTATAACCCGGAAACTCCCACAAAAAAACTACATCAGGAAATGAAACTCTTGAAAATAAGAAAATTGTACGAATACAACATATGCCTCCTAATCTACAAAATCCAAAATGGACTTCTACACACAAACACAACATTTAAACAAACGTAACAAGTACACGAACATTATACTAGGCAACATAACAAATTGTACACAAATACTGTAAGGACTGAAAGTGGCAAAAGAGGCATTGACCACGAGGGTGTACAAATATACAATCTCCTTCCAGATAAACTCAAAACGGAGAGTATAAATGTATTTAAAAAAAACTTTTTAATCTTAAGTTATCAGAAAAAAATTAGAAAACTACTTGAATGTACTTATTTAAGTTAAGAAAGTGAAATGTAAAATTTCTTTTAACTTAATATAAATAAAAAAAAACTTTGAAAGATCATGACTTCGTCATTTTTGGATATGTCGAAAAACTAAATTGACTGTTGCGACTAACTTTTTAAATAACACATAGATTAAAACAAACAAAAAAAAATGAGACAACTTCAATGAGGAGGATTTAGCAAGCGGGGGATTGAACCCGCAATGTCTAGTGGGAACTCGATAATGATAACAGGTTTACGGATTTTTAAGTTTGCAATATGTATTTTTTTAATTTTAAATTCCGTAATCCCGCTTATTGAAAACATTACCGGCGTACCACAGTTTGAGAAACGCCGCTATGATATTGCATAATACCTGCACAATGGAGGTTGTTAACTAATATCGCTGACCTCAGTTTAATGCCTGGGAGGCTTTTAAGGACCCTGAATATAAAGCCTTATCCTCATTATCTTCTCGGAATCTGAGCTTGAGACGGATCCGGATACAAAAATAGAACAGTCCGTTTGACAAAAATATTCTTGTAAGCGGAAATTAATATTATTTACAACTAACGCAATTATTAAATACCATTCATCACTTCAATGCTTTTACGGAAGTTTTTAACTAGTACAACCTAGGTTTAACTGGTACTACTTGAATCATCGAAACGACAAATACATATTATTTTTGATACATCTAATTGCAACATTTTATCAACAGTTATAAATAAATTTTAATTCTGCCTAAATATCTGTTACCTTTAAATTCATATCGCTGGGTTTAAAATTATAAATAATAACAATAAATAAATCTAATAAATAATACTAAGACTAAGACTTTGTTTGATAAATCTGTTACTTACTGACTTCTGAAAGAACCAACGTCAGTTTTATTTTATAAATAGTATTTTTCGATTTTGCCTCAAAATTGGGTTATCTTCTAATTCTAAAATAACCTTTTTATTTCAAGATTATTTTTAGCTTTTTTAAATCAAAACCAACTAAAAAGAACAAATTGTACACATGCCTCGTGAAAAAAAACCAACATTGGCCCTTTTAGAAGCAAGTAACATAAACTATATAAATAAAGGTCTGTAAGACCCCTACCCATATTTTTAATCTACCTATTTAAAAGGGGTTTTTTAAATTGTATTTTTTTGAAAAATAACAATTTTTTCAACAAATTAATAATGCAATTTAAAAACCAAAAATATTTTTGGGAGATTTATGACTAAACTCATTAGACTTTTCATAAAGCTTGTGACAGACTACGCTATAAATGCGCTATATTCTCATGGCGTGGCTTATTCCAGCATATCGCTCGCCATACATTCCTATTGGGATTGTATGGAGAGCGATATGCTGAAATAGGCCAAGCCATTATCTTAAAAAATAACATTTAGTTTTGGAACCAAAAAACTTAAAGAGAAACAAGTTATAAATCGGTAGAAATTGGGTATGCGGGGAGTTATTTCATTCGGCCATTTCTCTTGGAAGTCCCGTTTATCGAAATTATAAGTAATGAGTAATGTTATTAAATATGTTTTTAGAATCTACAAATAAAATATCATCGTTACGAATTATGTACCAAAATTTAAAACGATATGAGAATTAATTGGCTTCATTAAAAAAATATATATATTTTCATCGATAAATTAACAATCATAATTATGTACTCATTCATAGGTCTACGTGTGTGGCCTAAAATATTTATCAATTAGTTGACACGGGTGGCAAACTTCATCCGATTGCGGTTTGTAGTGAAAATTCACGCGATAACCATGTTTGTATACAAAATAATATCGATAGAAAGTTTACTAAAAAACACTGACGTAAAACAAGAAAATACTGAGAAAAGAAGTACACTGATAATAAATAACCAAAACAAAATTAAGACCATTAATTACCTATAATTGTGATAAGAAGTGTAGATGGTAGAACTATACGAGGAAACTAAATTAGCAGGATGACAGCTAAATACTTTATTATAACATTATTTTTTAACCTACGCTATAAATTGGAGCCAACAGAATTTAAAAAAAAAACATGAACAGCAGAATCTATTGCGATGGATTGGGCATATAGAAATAATGCCAGATGATAGGACACAGAAAATCATGATCAAATGGGTGGAAGCGACATGCAGAACGAGGAAGATGTGAACTGACTGAATCAGTACGGCAAAGCGGGAGAACTGGAGAAGGACCAGGAGGTCTAGCATGGACGATCAATAAAGCCCTAAGTCAAAATTCGTCAAAGCATTTTTTAATTTTTTTATTCATTGAATTTACGCTCACAAACAACGCACGACGGCTCCCTAGACAAACTGAGTAATGTTGATTCAACGGTTCAACCGCGTTAAAAACGATTCAACTTGGTTGGACGATTGGGTAGTTGGATGCTCTGGCTGTACAACCATTCATATCGATAGCCACGCCCCCATATCGCATACAACACATCTCCCCACACGGTTCAACTTTACGATTAACTCAACCAGATATTGAGTCGTCTGACGACTCAATTAGGTTGAGCCGTTGTAACTATCTACGTTCATTAGTCATGAGGTGGCATTTTATTAATTTGTATTCGTTGAATGTACGCTCACAAACAACGCACGACGGCTCCCTAGACAAACTGAGTAATGTTGATTCAACGGTTCAACCGCGTTAAAGATGATTCAACTTGGTTGGGGTTGATGCGATTGGGTAGTTGGATGCTCTGGCTGTACAACCATTCATATCGATAGCCACGCCCCCATATCGCATACAACACATCTCCACACGGTTCAACTTTACGATCAACTCAACCGGATAGATACAACCGTTCAACCTAATTGAGTCGTCTGTACTGTAGGGCCCATTAGTAAAACTTAATTCTTCCACCTTTTTTACGTGAATACCGCGCAAGAGTCCCAATTGGTCTTGAGTCTTTGGCACCCCCGATTGTGGTATGTTGTGAGGCTGAAAATAGTGGGGAGGAGATGGGGAAGAGGAAGGTGGGGAAGTACCTGGTCTTTTCAGATCTGGTCACCAAACACGACTAAAAAATTTTAAGCAACGTTTCAATTTTGAATGGCGGTCTTACACCAGGGCGATACTGACCTTACATTATTTTTAATAATTAAATTGTGAAATAACATAATTCAATTGAGCTTTGTACCCGCGACCTTCGGATTACTAGTCGAGAGCCTCACCCTTCGACCACGGTAGCCGTAAGGGCCCGTTCCCACTTCCGTTTTCAAATCGGAGGCGGGTCCCGTTTTAAAAACGGATGCCCTAGTGGCTGTAGTGGATGTATGGAGCTGTTCACACTTGTCCGACACGATTTGAAAACGGATCCGACATTTTTTGTCGGATGGCTCGCCTACGCAGCGCGTCCGTTTTCAAATCGTGTCGGAACACGCTCGCTCATAGTGTTGTATGGAGCTGTTCACACTTGTCGTCCAGTCGTTCCGGCAGAGTCCCCCCCAAACCCCGACCCCTCCCCGCCCGCTCCCTGTCGCAAGGAAGCAGGTACGCTGCGTGCTTGTATTTGGTTATTTTGTTAAGTAAATAAATCAAAACTACAATAATGGATAAGGAAATAAATCCCGAAAATTTAATACCACTGGTCGAAGAAAGAGTATGGTAATATTTTATCTTTAACCAAATAAAAACAAAACACTTGGTGTACACAACGTTTGTACATCAAAATTTTTATTTTTATTTTTTTAAGTTTACTTTTTTTAAATTTTAAAGCTTTAATGAGATGCACGGAAGAGCTTATTATTTTAATAAACACATAATAAAAAATATTTGAGTTGTTATTGTTTTCTTACTTTAAAATATCGATAGCCTTTCTTCAGGACAAATGCACTTTCTCAATTTTGTATTTTGATATGTTAAGTTCTCTGAAACTCATTCCAGTAGATGGTTAAAGGAAGTGATAGACATTCTTTTAAGCCATTAAGCGCCCTTGAGGTGATTTTTCATGGTGAAAACGGCGCTATATAAATAATCCAATCATTATTATTCTAAAATAATTAAAGAACTTTAGTTCATCACTTCTCAACTCACCAATTAACACTTGGAAAATTCCTACAGAAAATCATTCGGCTATGATTGGGTGTACCCAAAATTTTCTTTTCACTTTTTTCCTTCTTTTTAATAAGTACAACATGACAACAAGAGCTTCATCGTCGTCCATTGCGCACCATTACTGAAGAATGAGCAAATAACATGTTTTTGTTGAATCGACAATTATTTTTTTTCGTAGAGTATGGTCCGTTTTTAAAACGGTAGTGTGAACAGGGCCATTGGCCATCCGTTTTTAAAACGGGACCCGCCTCCGATTTGAAAACGGAAGTGGGAACGGGCCCTAAGACCTCATGGCTTTGGCTTGAAATTATCTTTCTAGTGTAAATTTCTCTCTTACATATTTTTGTAATTGCTCTAATTTCACTGTCAATTTTGTTGTTTTTTTTTCAATTCGTGTGATCTTTTATTGTTAACGGTCACGGAAAATAAATCAAACCTTCTTTTTTTACTCCCACGACTGGCGTCTATCAATGTAACTTAAAACCAATTATAAAATATTGCACGATGACTTCTTTCTCGAACTGTTCAAATGACATACTAAAAATTGCCTACCATAAATCATAGGTGTCAATCGAAGATATTGAATTAACCTTCAACATCTACAATTATTAAATTAACTCAATTCGAAACTTCATTTGATCATGTTTTATCACTAGATAATAGATAATTTAAAAAAAAAAACATGGATGAGATCTCCAATAGGAATGTGTTACTTTTATGACTTCCATGAACAGCAAAAGGATCTAGAATTTTCTTTTGGCACTTGACTTGAGATATTGACTTTAATGATCCGTGTGCTAATGACTTATTTGAATTGTTGCAGTTCGCAGAGGTGTGACGGAGATATCTTGGCTGTACCAATTCAGCACTGGAGAGATAATATGGGGAACAAAACGAGCTCAGTGTAAGTAGTCAGTCGGCAATTAAATAATTATTTTTTATCAGTTTACAAAAATTAATCGAAATTTCATAATACTGGGAGGGTCCACGACGACCCGTGACCCTTATAAATGTTCATCTGTCTAAATATTTACATAAAAGAGAGGGTCCACGACGACCCGAGACGCTTATGAATGTTCATCTGTCTAGATATTTACATAAAAGAGAGGGTCCATGACGACCCGAGAGGCTCATGAATGTTCATCTGTGTAGATATTTACATAAAAGAGAGGGTCCACGACGACCCGTGACGCTTATGAATGTTCATCTGTCTAGATATTTACATAATAGAGAGGGTCTACGACGACCCGAGAGGCCTATGAATGTTCATCTGTCTAGCTATACACATAAAAGAGTGTCTATGGCGGGGGACCTCTTGTATATGATTTTTTTTTACAAATCTACAGCTTTATTACGATATTGATGAAATTTTACACACTTGACCTTCAGACAAGACAGTAGGAAGGTATCTAACTATATACATTTGATTTAAAAAAAACTCTGTGTAAATCCGTGCAACGCCGGGGATTTCAGCTAGTTGCTAAACTACTGCTATCCATTAGACCACTTACACCATTTTTTTTTTCTTCTTATATATATATTTTGTTATTCTTGCTACTAGGTAACGATATTATTGTTAAAAAATACTAATTTTGGTTGTTACTGTCTGTAACTCCGGTACAATGAACTCTGGAACTTTTGCTTTAAATTTAAATATCAATCTCAAAATTGGAATGATTTTGTATATAATTCAGACAACCGATATAGTACCTAGGTACCTATAATACAATATATTTAACAGAAATTTATTTTAATCCCCATTGTCAAAATTAGAATTTAACTGTCGAGAATTCTGACTAGTAGTGAGTGTTTCGATTATTGAACTTACTTCTATTCTAAAACTGAATTTTAGTCGGGTCTTCAAAATATATCCATTACTTTTTACATAATATCCGTTACTATAATATAAATTTTATATATATTCTATGTATTATTTATACTAACACTATGTTTATTTAAAAAAAAAAAACTACATACCCACATAAAAAAATAATGATAAGGAATGAACTTTTTTTTCTCGTCCGTTTCCCAATATTCCTCTTTGTCAATGTCATATTAAAATCTTTCCTACAACTATAGCTCTTTTGTAAACGTATGTTTACACTGTAAGTTCATAGCATATAGTACTCTATTGCTATGGAATTATTAAAAAATATATATAAATAAGACAGTACTAGAGACAGCATACAATTGTACCAGGGAAGCCACACGGAGATAAAACGATTTTTGCCCTCAAGATAAATTACGATGCAAATGTGAATGGTAGTCGGGGACGCCCGAGGAAGACATGGCACGACCAAGTGAATCAGATACTTGAGTCGGGCCAAGTCAAGAGTCAGAATTATAGAAGAGTATGTACAGGCCTTATGAATAAAACACCAATTTAAGATTTTTATCGATTTGCCTGGATTCATGACGCTACAATGAATTTTCGTTTATTCATTTACATCATGATAATATATTCGTAATTTACTAAAAGTTTAACAAGAAACCTATTAATTCATTCGTAAGGCCTGCAATCCCGTTTTTAACCCGAAATACCAATATTTTGAAGAGATTCTTAATAAATTAGCTACAGTAATTTTTCTCCTGCACGGTGGGAACCCAACGCTTTAGACTACACGACTGCTAAGCGGACCTTAAGAACTGTATAATATACATTATAAATGAAACATTGACGGAATCTAAGTTTTTTCTTAAAACTCCACTTATTGAAAAGTTTGTTGGTTTAAAGAGATCCCCTGAAATTAAAAAAATAAAAGGGAATGCACTTTCACCATGCATGCGTGAATCACCGAAATTAAGGCAAATTTTAGTAAATGGTTAAAAAAAGGACAAACAGGAAAATACAGATGATTTAATTGTGGTCGATCCAAGAGACATAAAATAATAACAAGCATTTCTAACTGACATTAAATTCTTGGTGCTTTAATAAAAGGGATTCCCCGAATCGAGACGCGGTGAAATATAAATATCCGGCCATTAGAATAAGTGCACCAGCGCGTCGTGCATTTAATACGCAGGTTATGACGTCACAGCTCTCTGACTGTGTTGCAATTCCAGCGCATAGTTGGAATGTCTCCCGTCAGGTAATGTTAGACCAGTGATCTCCAAACCTAACAATTTTCCGTAAAAATAATAATAATTGGATAATTTGAATGGCGCCAATTTTTGTGAAAAACCAACTCAAGGGCGCTGTACAATTTGTTAGGAGTTCCTATGCTCCATCTTATTTTATTATTAACAAACAGATACAGAAAACATACTTACCTAAAAAGGTTACGCGCTAGGAGAAAATACGATTTTACGGACATTACATGATTTTACATTCTTTATTTAACTTCCATTACTGTTGAAATTATATTTATTAAAAGATCTGGAGAATTTAGAGCTCTTTAGGACTGTTTTATGAAACGACCTTAAGGCGATGCACTAGGTCGTGTAATATTTTAAACTGAGCCGCTATCAATAACAACCCTTATGTAGATGGCGATAAGGTTTAAATTCCCGCTTAACACCATCCGCCTGTTTTGATTTATGCAAGAAAAAAACATGGCCAAAAAGTGCCTTTTATTTTATTTTATTTTGTGGATGTTCAGGCATAAATATTTAATTTTTTTTTCGATAATTTTATAAATAAATTAATGTGCCACATTATAGGTACAATAAAATCATAACCGAAAATGGGTTCGCAAGCAAGATTTTGAACTTTAAAGCAGTTTTTATAGGCCTTTACATAATTTTTTGCTTGGCTTATAAAAAGACTTATCTAAAAAATACTCGATTATTTCAAAGGCCAAGATGTATTCTACTCGCAGTATTTAATTAAAGCATCTGAAACATTTCTAGGCGACCAAATTTTCAAACCAAAAACACATGATTTTGCATTACTACGTATGGCATCGCCTTAAAAATAACCTTAAGTTGTTAACATTCTTTACAGATTTAGTTATTTTCAATATCGCGGAATGTGAAGGTGGAAAGTTTCTAACTTTATAGATTATGACAGTCTAAAAAGGCAAGTTTTAAGATTAGCTCTAAATTCTTTCGAGTCTGTGATCATTATACATATATACCAGTGTTACCACAATATAATTCGGAGTTGAAAATGAAAACGATATCTACCAATTTTTTTTTATTTTTTTTTATTGATACATTATTTTACAGTGTTTCATATCTTAATTCAGTGATGTTGGCCTCACTGGGTTATTTACCCGTGCTGAGGCCCCCATTTTAAAATATACGAATTTATACATTTAAACAAAAAACAACATTAAAATAAAGATAAATTTAAACTAAAAAATAAAGATTAGAAATTAAAATTTAATTTTCACACTAAAATAAAAATATTAAAAGAGAATGGAAATCGGCATTTATAATGATTTATGTGTTTGTGCGTGTTGCGTGTTTTATATTTTTTTTTGTGTTGCGTGTATATGTTTTATTCTTTTATAGAATTTTGGAAATATTGTCTTTTTTGTTCTTTAATCCATTTTTTATTTTGTGTTTGAATTTATTTTTATTTTCCTCAATTTTTGTTTCAAGTGGAAGACTGTTGAATGCTTTAATAGCGTGGTATTTATGGTGTCTTTGTCCAAAGGTAGTGTTTACCGTCGGAGTTTTTATGTTTTTTTTATACGCTTTTCTGACCGGTCTATTAGTGATATTTTGTGTTTGTTGGGGTTTGTTTTTTTGGTCGAAAATGTAGTTTATTAGAGTTTTAACATATAATTGGCGTATATCAAGCATGTCACAGCTTTTAAATATTTTAAATACACATGATGTTAATTATATAAACAAAATAAGGTAAATTAGTTGACTAAGCGTAGCGAAGTCTTGTTTTAACTCGACCGCTGCATTTCATCTGTCTGTAAATTTGTTTGTTTTTTCCATTTCCGTTTCAAGACGGTGGCAGTTTTAATAGTTCATTGAAGATTAAATTTTTATTCCCGCTAAGAATCTGGGTTAATTGGAAGAAATTGCAACCTGGTAATAAGCCCAACGGTGACCGGATAAATCATCATAATGATAATTCATCACATCTTTAAAAAGTTATATAAAGTCATGGAAAGTGATGAAAGAAAAACTTTATTAAACTTTATTAAGTAGGTTAGGTTAGGTTTAAATATTTTTTTCATCGTTTCTAATGACTTTATATCACGTTTTAAAGGTGTGTTGAATTGTCGATGTGTTTATTTATCATGGAACCAAGCCCAAAATCATATGAAATTGAATTCGATTGATATTTATAATAAATTGAATTTTTCTAACAGTTTTGCAACCGCTGTGGATGTGTGCTTGTTTGTTTACTGTACTTAGAGAGGGTAATTGATGTTATCTCGCATAAGGAATACTTGCACATTAGGAACAAAAGGTTTCGAACGAATTAATTCAAAGTTCTAAGTGCCTTAGATACTCTTAAAAAAGATTTTACTAACAAAAATAAAATTAACTTCTTAAATATTTTAAACATTCGATTATTAAATAATCGATTGTTAAAAAGTTTTGATTATTCCCATCAGGATATAATTCATATAATGTAGGTATTTCGATCTGAAATAATTGTAACAAAATTCTAAGTCTGTCTAAAAACCAACCGTAATATAGTACTGAAATATGAGATGATGTCACTGAATTTCAAGATTGATGCGAACTCCTAAAATGGCACAGCATCATCTTAAAAGATTAATTATTCCGGTATACCAAAGAATTCGCCCAACAAATCACTCACAAAAATAATAACGTTTCGTGAATCATAAACACGAGGAGATTACCAAATCCGCCATAAATCACGTAGACGTTCAATTTGTATAAACAATGAAAACGAATTAAAACGAAAATTCCTGGGGTTAACGCAGCATGTTAGCTACAAAATGAAAGAGGTTAAAAATACTTTATTGGTTTGAATTACTTCGACCTATATTTGCTAAGGATATAATATTATTTATTCTGAATCAACGAAGTGGCATTCGATGGTTGGAAAAATCTGTTTATCGGGTGGGCGAGGGAATTTATGAATAACGAAATGATTTCTAATGATATATAATAAGTACCCCGTGGTTCCATGATAACTCAATACGATGACAATTCAACACACATTTAAAAAGTGATATATAGTCAATAAAAGCTACGAAAAAACTAACATACAAACATTACCTACGTAAACTACTACCGTACCACAAGTTTCTATTGTCGGAGTCGGTTCAACCAAAAAATGAACATACAAACCTTACCTACGTAACCTATTACCGTACCACAAGTTCCTATTGCAGGAGTCGGTATAACCAAAGAATTAACATACAAATATTACCTACGTAAAGTATTACCGTGCCACAAGTTCCTATTGCCGGAGTCGGTGTAACCAAATAACCTGGAACATGTCACGTGTAATCATGACAATGTTTTGGGAATGTTGTAAAGGCGGAAGAAAGATTAGGTTAGATTAGGTGAGGCTAGGTTAGGTTGGGTTGGGGGGGGGGGGGGGGGCGTAAGAAGTACCCGGCTAATGAAATCTACTAAAATAATTTAAAAAATATTGATTGAAGGCCTTACGAGAAACGGCTGCGAGGACCTTTTCATCTAAAACTTTGATCTGGATTTGGGGCCAAAATAACCTACCCATCCAAACTTTTTAAAATTAAATTGAAAGTATAGGAAATATCTAGTGTGGATGTGAGTTATTTTTTTTTTATTTATTTGAGGTATAAATAAGTAATTAATTACTATCCTAATAAAGAATTCGAAACTTCACGATTTTATAAACAACTTTGGTATTTTTTTGTAAGTAAACAATAATTATTAAAAAAAAATAATCTTACCCAACCAACCCTGTTAATAAAATGCCACATAAAACAAAACAAAAAACTTTGTTAGATACTTGCTTTACATTTTGATTAAAAAAATAATTATTCTATAATAATAGTTAGGCCCCCAACTGCACAGATTGGTTTGTACATCTCTACCTGCGGGAACGCCTGCGGAATTCCTTCATTATCGCGAGCGTGTCATAATTTGTCGCAGGGTCAACGGCATTAGGGTGATTCACGCTCCATAACAAAACTGTCTCTAACGTGTTCCGAGAAAAAATGAAATACCTACGTTAGTTTTTCTATTGGCCTTGCTTCGAATAAGATCCGTCTTACATCCGCAGCATTCAAATTACAAGAGTTCGCACAAGTAGATACTATCTACATGTCTATTGGATAGGTACCGGAATATTTTAATAATAGAGTAGGTACCTGATTAGAATCTGATTAGGAACTCGTTGGGTGGCAAATATTTCGTCGAATGAATGAATTGACGTCATTCTCGCAAGTGTATAACGGGGAACCTTCCCGCAGATGATCCCATGATGTCTAAATGCATTTTTAACATACACAGCGCTGTCATCTAGTGGATTTCCAAGGGTTTCCGGAAACCCTTTGTACCATTTAAATTTTTCAGAAACGTGTCGTTTGTAAACACGGTATTTATATGGTTACAACGGAACTATGAGCGGAATATCTTTTTTGCAACTACAGTATGCATCTAACTGTGATACTATTGACAGGGAGGACACTGCAAATGCGTGGTAGATAGGTTAGGTACTTTTAGTATCGCCCGGAAGAGACCTAAATTCAGAAACTAAACGAAATTAATTTAGTCGTACTTAGTGACCAGATCAGATTACCCACTTACTTTTAGCCTCACAACATTCCCCGAATTGGGAATGCCATAGTCTCACTGGCTCCAGATTTTTGGCGCTTTTGCTCAGTATTAAAATAAGAAATATGCACATTTCAAATGATAGTGCAGTAGAATTATTTTGTAGACTAGCACAGCACAGACCCGTGAAAAATCACAGGATAGACTTAATTTTTAACAAATCAGTTCCAATTTTAAAATGACAATTTAAATAATTTTATTTTAAAATATTATATTACTAGCTTACGTATACCCGGCCTTGCTCGACTTTTCTTTACTTTTAATAAATATAATATCCATTTATTATATATATATATATATATATATAAACCTTGGGGAAGAAATTCTCTAAATGATAGTGAAAACCCTATTCAACTCTGTTGCATAGTGATAATGAACTAAGCGCACAAATAGTTATACTATTTTTATAGTATATTATTACAATATATTACAGTATATATTGATAGGTGCTCTTTGGCTTGTCTGAATTCTTCATACAAGTTCGAAAATGAGACTTAAATCAAAGCTATTCCGAGTTCTAGAGTTCGTCGAAACATCAGAGTTATGTGAGACCAACACAAACGAAATTATTATTTTTGACGATGATTGCTTGAAAATTGCTTTACCCCTCGACAGCATTTGTGGAAAGGTAGGTTAGTACCATGAAACATCCATTGGTTAAGTTAGTTGTAGGTCATGAATATATTTAAAAAGAATGTATTCTAATATGTGCATCGAACTTTCTCGAACACACCCACCATGCCGTACGCCATTATTTATGCACATTCTGAGAAATGCCAAAATAAGAAAATGGGGCCTGGTCCATTCAGGATGCAATTACCATCTTGTTAGTAGTTCATTATTTGCAGGTACCTAAACATGGCGCGCAAAATTAATTGTTAATACTTTTTTATCTCTTATTTGGCAAGTCACGATTCATGATGACCGCATTGTTGCGCAATTGAAAAACAAACAGAGATGGATTTAACAGGACACATTTTTAACAATGGAGAGAGATGAAATACGTAGGTACCAGCTTAGATGAATTATTAAATGTTTATGTTTGCAGATATGCCGAATTTGGCCACACACGTTTTTGGCGTAAACGTTTAAAAACGCCCAAATAGCAGATTTTTTCTACAATATTATATATAGTATGTAGTAAGTTCGGGAAAACGTGAAAGAAAAATAGAAATTTTTTTTTCTTCCTAAAAACCTTCAAATGGTGAGCCTACTACGTGATGTATTTTTCCAAACCTCATCTAAAGTCAATTGTAATACATATAGGTATTTTTATTAGAACTTTTTGCGTCAAGATTTATAGGACAATGTAATCGATTTGTATCATGAACTTTGAAATATTAAGTAAACTGACAAAGAATAAGGCAAGCTACATGTTTTGTTATTAGGTACCATAGACATATGAATTTCATATGTCTGTGTTAGGTACCTATTTTTCGGACGTGCAATAGGAAAACATCTCAACAACAGAGTTGAGACAAAAACATATTTTATTTTTATTTAAGGGGGGTCGCGTTTATGCGTATTTATACTAGGTAATCTTTTTTAGGTAGGTGAGGTTATGATAGTTTTCGATGCGAAGCCTCCCCCTCTTCCAAGATGTCAGTCCATTCGGTGCTATAAAGCCAGAGTAAACGACTTTTAATTTCTAATTTTGCATAATATCGCAACTAATATGTGTTTTATTATAGCGGAGTTCGGTGAATATATCTAGGAATTTCGAGAGGCGTGAATGCAAAAAAAAACAATAATAATAATTGATGTTCATAAACGCACCAAGAATGTTGGAACATCTGCCGAGTTCAATTTATTTCCACCCGGTTTCCCTCCAAATTTGAATAATGCGCCATAATGCCTGAGTAGGGGGCGCCAATTACCGGAAACGATGAGAATGCAATCAACCAAATTAACCTGTTTATGTAGGAATGCACCTCCCCCAGTCCACCCGGCCGAAGGATATTGTATCACCTCGTTAATCTAAATCAATTTACCCGGCGTGTACGATAAATAAGCCGGCATTCATTCAGAGACGTCATTCGTTCAAAACGCGCGCGCAGTACACTACACGGCTCTGTCGGCAAGGGAGGAAGCTGTAAAACTCATTACCATTCATTTCTACCTTCAATCTGTCAGTTTTCCTTGTTTCGAGTTCAAGTTTACCCGTTTACCGGCGAAAATAATCTAAATAATAATATATATCGAGTGAATCATTAAATAATTCCGGTTGAGGCGAGACTTCGATATTTATAAACACATTCCCCACGAGTTTTCATTCAAACACTGTGCAGTTTTCCACGGAAGCTTTTAGTTTTGACTTTTCTATTATCTGAAGACGTAAGTGAAGTGACCCATATTTTTAATAACTACATCATAATTCAACAAAGGAATTAATGCAAACAATGTTCGGAAAGGAAGTCATCAATACATTACTTCAAAGGAGTTAAATAAAACTAAATAAAAGTTATTTTTTAAACATCCCTCTCAAAGGGGATAAATAAAAAATTATTTACCAAAGCTAACTTTTTTTGAAAAGTTTTTATCACAATTAACAAACGATACAATTAATGATAAACTTGTCGAATTCCTACCCACGCTTAATATGCAAATAATTATAGATATCAGATGGTTTCAACTTAATTACTCAAGAAACAACTATTTGTCGGGGAAGATGGCAAAAGATGCATGCATCCATTTTTTTCAATCAAAGATAAGTTTGAAGGTTGGGAAATACGCATATTTATTAAAATAACCCAAATCAACAACCTAAAAACCTATTTTGTGTATGTTTACTTAAACCCCCCCCCCCTGACTTAAATAGTTGTTTCTATTAATAATTAAGTTGAAATTGAGGACGGGTTGTTTCGGAGAATTTGAACAATTCATCAAATTTCAACGTTCATTTTCCAGTTCTGTGAAAGATTTTTTCAAGTTCTGTTTTTATTTCAGTTCTGTCAAGCAACTGGCCTGCAAGGATATAGTAACAGAACTTGAATAGGACTTTCACAGAACCCGAAAATGAACGTTGAAATTTGATGAATTGTTCAAATTCTCCGAAACAACTCGCACTAAGTGTTGTTTATTTAAAAAGTCTTTGCATGAGGTGAAATTCGACAACTCTACCCAATTAATTGTTACCACTTTCTGTCATGTAAAACTGGCATGGATATTAATTACTTTTTTATCACTCCAATCAATGGATTCCAGTGTAACAAAAAAGATTGGTGTTATCTATTATCTATTCTACCTCCGTCAAACATAAAAACAATTAATATTGAGGATCAAGATATCAAGTTGAAATTAAATATATTATAATAAGCTAATAAATAGAAAAAGTGAGAGATTTCTTACAATTAAACTGATTGATCAGTTTTGTAGGATCTAAGTAAGAGAAAATAATGTACAAATAAAAAAATAAAAACTGAATAAACACATTAATGTTCAACGTGTTTGGCATCTTTTTAAATGTATTATCTGGTGTTATTGTCTCTATTCAGACTGATGATAAAAATCTATGTTGACTGGATCAACAAAAATGAGTATTTCAACAACTTAATATAGTTTTGTATAATTTTAGGTTAGGTTAGGTTGTTTGGCCATTTTTTATGTTATCTTCCCTAGACTATTGAGAAATGGAAATAATTTATTGGCTGGTTCAACTAATCTAAGTGCTTGAACGACTCCTAAATAATATAGTTTTGTATATTTTTAGGTTCCGAACACTAGGAACGAGCAACGTAAACATAGTTAAGAGGACCTTTCAAGGACAAGCCATGGAGTGGCCATTCTCAGGGTCCCTGCCCAAAACCCTCAACGTGGGAGATAAGATTGAGATCGAAGGCACCATCGCGGATGATGCAGAAATGTAAGCAATAATTTTATTTTTTTCTTCCTAATAGTTACCTACGTTTGTAGTATGTCTTCAAAAATTGATTTGCAGTATACCTACTAAATAACTTATTATGTGAGAAAACCTTATTTTAATGTGAGTTTAAAACAAGGAAAGTTTTATTTCAGTTTTAATTTTATTTTCACCATTTTTTTAAATTTATTATTTTGAAATTTAATTTGAAGAATTCCATTTTTTTTTATTTAAAAAAAAAACACTTTTTTAAACACATTCTTCTTTGGAATTATCATATGCGTAACAGCTGTTTAGCCTTCTGAAGGCATTATCTTTATAATTATTGATAATGCTTTTGAAAGGTAAAACAGTTACCACACGCAGTATAATTACACAGCGGAACTTGTTTATTTATGAAAATCAAAAATTAAATTTTCTTGTTTTTCGACAATTTAGATATTTCAAACCGCCATAGCTCAAAATCTGCACATTTTTACTGTGACATGCAAACAGGTTTTCTGCTCTATAAAGCAGTTTATAATTATATTGATTTCGTCAGATTCCGAGAAACTTTTATGTTTCAGATTTTCTTTTACTCATTTTTGATACAGGTAATAATATTCTAATCAGAGAAATACGATACACACCATTGGCATTCATTCCTTCACTTCTTCCAGGAATTCTATTTCTTGGCATGCCATCGTGCGTGTCTTCAAATAGATATATATAAATACTAGGCGATAATACATGGTACTTTTATATTGGTCTTGTGATTAATAACATGAGAAATCAGGAAACCAATCCTTATAGAGTCAAAAACATTATTATGTATATAATTTACTTAGCGTCATAATATGTCAATAAATAAAGTGTAACTGTCGAGTGTTTCTGAAAATATCTAATCGAACTATTTGATAAATAACAGTAATATCAGTTCTACAAATTTATTATGAGGATTATTAATTTCCTATTTGTTTGTAATGAAAATGATAATGAATCGCTACCAGATAATCTAGTTCCTGTGTGATACATAATTCATTCATGTCGAGGTGATTCATTTCCTACAAAAACAGGTACGGGAAAACCGCAAAATACTTTCACATTGAATGTAGATAAACGTACTATCATTTGTTTATTTATTTTATTTTTTCTTATTACAAGCCATTGAAAGGTTCATAGAACTTTACAATAAAATAAATAATTAAAAATGACTTAGTAAATTCAACAATAAACAGGATATCCTGTTTCTGTAATCAATCTTCAAATAATAAAGTACAATCAACGAAATATAAGAAATTTTACACATTTCAGTTTTTTCAAAAGAAAGGCAAACATTCCTGGGTTACAAATAACCTGACAATATTTGAAAATCTCCTACTACCACCACAGAAAGCAGAAAATATTGCTTGTGTTGTGATGGAGGACTTAGCCAGCCGAGGAATTGAACACGCTACACCCGGGCCTGGGTGGGACATAACATTATATTTATGTTTTTGGTTATTAAAAACCTTGAATGAAAAAAGGGCTTCAGTATTATGAAATTAAACTGGTTTAACTTTGTGCACTCAAGGCTTAAAAATTCGTAACATGTCATTTCATTCAATAAAAAAATATGTATTTTTTCACAACGCAGTAATTTATTCTAGCTTGGGGCTGTAATTATTGCTTATTGACTCGCATATTTTACATTAAATCAACCACCTTCACTACTCCAGTACACCTACGTAAATTATCCTGTATTTTTTTCTATTCAATTTAGTGCTATTTTGTGCCGAAAACTGATAATTCAAAATAACTATAGAAACTTTCATTCTTGAGATTAGATATAACATTATCCACCCTGTTCATTGATATTCATGGCGCATGCGTAAGGTTGGAATGGTGAAATATTGACTTATTACCATGGCTTAGTTATAGGTTAACCTATAACTTCACCCTAAACTGGGATGTAAGAATCTTATAAATAAGACGGTTAATAGATATGTCCAAACCTAAATATTAATCGATCGATGCAATAATTTTGGACAGATTATCGAACAAATTTATAATTGTCTGAGCCTAGCAAAATTCCGTTTTAACTTATTACCGATTCGTGCCCTTATGTGGCAAAAAATTGTATTACAGCATATATCTGACAGTCCGTATAAAACAATGGTGGATCATGTACACAATACACGTTTCATACAAATAAAGGAATGAAAGTACCTGTGTTTCAAAACAAATATGGTCAAAGAACTCTTGAATCCACAATACCTTTAATTTTTAACAAATTTCCATATGAATTAAAAGAAAATTGCTCCATTAGTAAATTCTCTTTAATATTAAAATCATGGCTACTAAGGAGTAACCTCATGTATTAAGACTGTGTTACACTGTTTTTCCCCGTATTTTCTGTATTTTCAAATTTAAAGTACATATTACACAATTTTTTATTTATTTTGTTGGTTTTTTGTAGATATGTATGTATTACTAGGCTAAAGCGTTGATGATTATTTAATTTTATGTACTATACTATTATTATAGGTGCAACTAATCTCCTGCTGACAAGCTACTTGCAGTAGCTTAGCGGGTATAAATAATATTGTATGTAATCTTTATACAAATACAACTCAACTGTTTTGCATCTTTTCTGTTTGTATATTTGTTTGTACATTCTGTTTTCGTTTCAAGATGGTGGCCGTTTCAATAGTTCAGTAAAGATTCTTTTTTCAATATTATTCCTTATTTTGAAATAAGCCACAGCCTTCAACACTACTATTAATAGATTTTCGTAATCTAGGAAAGTCTTTGGTAATATAATTAAAACATTGTCTTTACTTTCATTTCAGATTTACAATTAACCTCGTCTGCGAACACGACCTCTCCTCGAAGCCCCACAACGTCGCCTACCACCACAAGATGATGTTCCAAGAGGGCAGAACCATTCTGAACAGCAAACACAACGGCTCTTGGCAGGACGAAGAGGATAGCGAAGAAAGTTACATTTCACCAGGTAATTAATTTGCGACAGTAAGACGATGATGTATTAATTTGTGATTAGATCTGTTTTTATACCTATATTGGATTAATTACCTCAAAAGCCGTCACCGTCAGCATGTACTAAGCTCACAAATTTAAGCTTGCCATAAATTTTCTATATATTTTATAACTAGCTGAAGTTCCCGTCGTTGCCCGGGCTTTATGTAGAGTTTTCGAAATCAGATGTAGACAGTAATTTTTCTCTAATTTTGAAGGTCAAGTGTGCAGTATCAAAGTCCTGATTTTAGGGGTGATAAAAGTGGGTGGGGGGTGGTGTTCAAAGTATCACTTAGATAGTGACCTTCCTCCTGTTTAGAAGGTCAAATGTGCAAAATTTCATCAATTTTGGAAAAAAAACTGTAGATTTGTTTAAAAAAACAAACCCACACTGGGAAACTTTTCTTTATCAAGGGACTGGAAAAAATAAACTTCTCAACACACTATGAGCGGGAACGGTATTTTTACCCGCGCGGCCGACTGGTGCTTATCGGCGGGACGGGTAAAAATACCCTTTACACCGGCTCCACTTCAAAGGCGAGGAAGGAAAATTATTATTTCCCGTGACTATTTAATCTAAACGCTTAAAGACATTACAAACTACACAGACATATAACAAAAAAAGATAAGCCGTTGTTTCTTTTATGTACACACATACTCTTGCAATAATTAGGCAATTTTATCGTGTTAAATTTCAAAGATTGTTTGTTAGTTGTACTGGGAATATGAGTACCTATTGTATTCTTATGACGTGTTATAAATTTATTGGACCTCTCTTATGAGATAATCCTGAGGATGTTATTACAATAATCATTTCCTGAATGACTTTTCCTGGCACTCATTACTTGTGAAGATAGAGTGGCGCTAATATACACATGCTTTAGTTATGATATACAGAGTTACAAAACAGACGTGTTTTTTTAGTGGAATTTATTTAATTGATATTTTCTTTTACCCTTCAAAAGTGTCTTCAGATAATAACGAAAGTCATGAGGAAATATTTGCCGATAATTTGTCTGCCCATTCTGGTGAAGATTTAGCTGAAGCGATATATTTTTGCGCTATTCGCGAAAAACACCCGCTATAGGCTAGAGTCTATTGTTTGAAGCGCCCGACTACAGTGTGTTAAGCAGGAAAACCTTACATGTGGGATAAATTGAGCCATTTTTCAAATTATTCTTCGAGGGACCAAAAAAAACCAACCTTCGCATGAAAACTTCTTAAACGAGTTTTCCATGGAAGATAGATAGAAGAAGAGTGTACTGTGTTGGTTTGTTTTACTCTGAGATTGATGAAATTTTGCACACTTGACCGTCAAAATAGGAGGAATGTCACTACATGAGATTTCAATAACCACCCCTACCTCCTTTTCCCCATCCCAAAGCAGAATTTCGACACTTCTTGATGAAATTTTGAACACTTTGACATTCAAAATAAGACGAAAATTGATGTATACATCTGATTTAAAAAAAAAACTCTGTGTAAAACCTGGGCAATGACAGCTATATTAATATAAATTTGGAAAATAAAATTATATATGATTCAGTGACGCACTCCTTTGATGCTAAAGGACGGTGTGGCATATACAGTGAAACCCTCTTGTAAAGTTTTCCAAGAGACAGGTGGGAAAGCCTTATATTCATGTGGGATAAATTAGGCCATTCATAGAATTTTTGAGCAGGAGGGAAATATTTTATTACAGAATTTTCACTGTATTGTGTTTTCAATGGCGGCTTTAGGGTTAAGAACCTCGCAATATCCACGATCGCTTCATACTAACCAATGAAAAAATATTCCGTTATCTCTGTTGGCACTGGTATTTGCTTATACCAAACGAACGCCATTAATCTCAAGATTATAATTATTATTATTACTTACTGCTATTTCTCAGATACTAAACCTATCTGAAGGGGTTGGCAGAAAGGATAGACTGCCATATAACAGACTCTGTCTCCTTGCTTCGTTCACATTCATGCATCCTCTTCTGTTATCAGACTCTTGACATAACCCAACTCAAGTATTTGATTCAGTTCATAGTACCATGAATGTCTTTCCCTGGGGCGTACCTAGCTTCTACCGTCCACTCATATTTTCTCCTGGTACTCCTGTATTCATTCTTCCATTTTGTAATCAAACATTCTAAATGCTGATAATAATACCATTGTATAAAATAAGGAAATATTTGCATAACACCCTTTTGGAACATTTTCTTTCGAAAAAAACAGCCTCCGTGGCTCCGAAATGGCTTTAGCAGTGTTTGGTGACCAGATCTGAATAGCCAGATACACCCCCACCTTCCTCTTCCCCATCTCCTTCCCCTACCCACTCCCTTCAGCCTCACAACATACCCCAATTGGAGATGCCATAGTCTCACTGGCTCCAGATGGTCGGGAGCAGTTGAGACTCTTGTGTGGTACTCACGTAAAAAAAAAACACACACACACTGGACCCTTTGTGCATGATCTATCCTACATGGAGAAAACCTACTACTTAATTGTAGAAAATGCTTGATGACTAACAACCTAACAATGCAGCGAGATAAGTTTTGCTAGAACTATTGATTAGCCTTGGTAATTGGTGTTTTATTTATAAATATATTTATTATTTTATTTTCCTTGTTTTAATGGACGGGCATACATTACAGCATTTGTTCCAGGTGAACGCTTCACCTTCATGATGGTCATCATGGAAGACAGCATCTTCGCCTATTGCAACAACGTCCACCACAGCTCCTTCAACCACCGTCTCCCCATCGAGGAGATCAGATATGTCCAAATCTGGCATGGACTCGGACGAATTGAATCCATGAAAGTCACGTTTGCATAATTTCTGCTAGATCACTGCTACTTTGCCAATGTTAAAATACAAATATAAGTTCTTAGACATCGCCATAGGTTTATAAAAGCCCAAAAACTGATTTGCGACACAATCAAATTTAGAATTATACATATTCCGGTAATTACTACAGTGCTTATAAACTTTTGGCGATTAAGGGGTGTATCCTTATTGGAAATACAGTAAAAGTGTCTGAAAACGATTCTCAAATTGATTTGAAGGATGTTGAAGAGTTTTGGTCGGTGAGAGGAATAGTTGACCAGTATTTTATTATTATGTGAAATATAGTCTGTATAGAATTAAGAATGAAAATAATTGTGAATTTGTCTTAAAAAGTATTTTTAATAAACAATGCTAGCTTATATAATAAATTATGTTCAAAATGAAATGTGTGAATGCGCCAGCAGATTTTAATAATTTATTTGAGGCGGAATATGGCCAAATAAAAAAGCAGGTAGCCTGGGTTTTGTACATTTTTTCATTGAATGCTTGGATTTTATTTTTAGAATATAAAAATGATTTGTTTTTAGTTAACCTTACACGTCATATTACATGCTATGTTGTATCATCCTAATTGCAATGAATTAAAAAACATAATGAATGAATAGGAATATTGTGCTCATTATTGACAATTTATAGATAAGATATTATAGAAAACTGTAATAAATTGGTTTGAAACTTGGATGGTGAAATCCATCACTGTAAACACACAGCAGAAAGAAGTGTTGTTTGTAGAATGTCTTCGTTGCAATAACGATTAGTAAATAAGATGAAGAATAAAGAGAACTCACCGACTGTAGTATATCTGACGAAGGTTTCTTTATTGTCCACCATCGCATCGACTGCAAGCTTCTCACAGTACAGGGCAGTGATGATGGCAATGCTTGGCTGTTTGGAGGATACAACTGTGGGCATCTGTTTCACAACCTAAACGGACAATTCATTATGATTATTATTGGCTAAAGGTTATTGCCATAGAATATAGAAGAAAACTAAAAGTGCCTTACATACAAATTTGAATGGAAGCAAATGTTCCTTTTAGATCAATAGACCAGCGCTCTGTCTCACTTGGGGCCGGGGCAATATGTGTGCGACAACATTAAAGCTTAAAATAGACTTCAAAAAAATGTTGGCCGAGATAAATTGAAATATAAAAATGGAATTTTATAGAAGCAAAGGACATAAGATACAATTCGGCATTAGACATACCCGGCAAGGAATAAGGGTTAAGTGTACTCGTTTAGTTGAAGCTTATTGGGACGGGCTGAATGAGTAGAAAAGAGACGAAATAGAGATTACTGGCAAAGTGGAAGGCAACTAGTACACTAGTCCCAGCAAGAGGTTGTATGTGCATCATCATTCTAACATCTTCTGTCTTTTTCGTTTTCATATGAGACATTTGAGAAGGAATAGGACGATCGTCAATGACCTGCGTACGGGCTCTCGCTGGGACTAGTATAGAGGAATGTAACTGATTGGCTGGATTAATCTAGTCTAATGGACGTTTTTTACACAGTGCTTTTTATTGTCCAGTTTCCATAAGGGGCATCTTTTCATAATATGGATTCGTGTTCTATTTTGGTACCTACTGATTTTCATACAGTTTGAGATGGCGGATATTATTTGACATCTGTCATTGTTTAACATAACTGCATGTACAGGTGGGGGAAAAGTAATCGCCCTATTGGAAAATGCTATAACTTTTGCAAATGGCGCCAAATGTCAATTCAATTTTGACATTTGTTAAGTAAACAAACACAGAATACAAATCGACAAGACATGTGGGGCAAAAGTACTTAGAAGTAAAACCCTATTGGAAAACACTGTAACTTTTGCAAATGGCGCCAAACGTCAATTCGGTTTTGACATTTGTGAAGTAAACAAACGCAGAATACAAATCGACAAGACATGAATCGGTTTACTCCGCAAGAACGCGGAATAACAAGCAGTACCAAAGTTTATCATAAAAAAAAAATTACAGCAAAAGAACATTGGGTGATTACTTTTGCCCCACCCTGTATTATATGCAAATATTGCTTGTTTATTTAATTAGGGGTAGGCAGAGAGGACGAACCGCTAAACAACTCGGTCTTGGCACACACTTGCTTCACTCACACTCACATATCGTCTCATACATAATTAAGTTTTTATACAGTCGAACTTGGTTATAACGATCATGGCTATAGCGAGTTCACGGTTATAATGACCAATTACGAAATTTTAGTTCAGCCTTATCTTCATATAATTGTTGACTGTTATAACGAGGTAAATTCACTGATATACCGACCAAATAATTTTGTCAACACAATTTCTGAATAACTGAATGGATCGTTGAGTCTGAAAAAATACTTGGGGATTATTCAAGAATTTCCTATACCGTTAGGGACAGATTCATATTTTTATGGCAGTACCTGTGTAAGATTGTCGGCTACGTGAACCATTGCTATCCATCAAGCACAATGTAAAATTGTCATAAAATCTGCAAAAGTCATGCGAAATTTGAGCTTCGCAATTTTGTTCCCTTTTTATGTTGTTTTAAAAATCAATAAATGATGAAGGTACCTTGTTACGAGTAGGTACCTACACCCTGTGCATGGGGTAAATTTATAATGAATAAACATGAATACAAATATAAACGAATTCAAAAGCCACCTTAAAAAGTATTCCGAACAGTTGAACTGAATAATATCATACTTTTTTGTTTTAAAACCACGATATTTATTAATTTAAGAACCGACCGGTTTCGCTTTACTTAAGCATCATCAGGGTACAAATTAATACTAAACAAGAAGTACATAATGTGTGTATATATATAACAAAATATAGAGGGAGACAACATGATACAAATATAAGCAACACAAAGACGGTCATAAAATACATTAACATAAGTGCACAAGTAATGGAAAAACCGCTAGATAATTATGGACCTCCTTACCACCATGCCAGTTGATGCTTTGTTTCTCCCGATTTATTGATATAACCCATTAGTCTACATAATTATCTAGCGGTTTTTCCATTACTTGTGCACTTATGTTAATGTATTTTATGACCGTCTTTGTGTTGCTTATATTTGTATCATGTTGTCTCCCTCTATATTTTGTTATATATATACACACATTATGTACTTCTTGTTTAGTATTAATTTGTACCCTGATGATGCTTAAGTAAAGCGAAACCGGTCGGTTCTTAAATTAATAAATATCGTGGTTTTAAAACAAAAAAGTATTTTATTTTATTAAATATGTCAAACCACAAAGTGATTGCTTTCTACAATAATATGAATAATATCAAATATAAACCAATATAAAAACACCCCCATACACACAAGCCCTGCTTATTTATGGGGATACATCAAATACATATATTATGTAATTAATAACTGTACTATATTCAATATTGTGTAATGTAAATCATGTACCTTTTTTTTACTAATAAAAAAAAAAATAATAATAATGATGCACAAGTTTTTCAGCAGAGGGGCCGCTTTGCCTATTTTTCAAACAGGCCGCGACCAACAAGCGGGTTTTTTTTTTATTGAGGGTGAGGGGGAGTTGATAGCGATATTCAATAGTTAAGGTTTCTGTCGATTTTTTTGAATTTCGTTTTATTCAAACCGGTTCTTCAAATTTGGTTCCATTTAGGAAATGCAGAGTAAATTAACCAAAACTCTATAAAAAAATGTTCTCAGCCAGGGTTTTCAAGAATTTCTCAAACATTTAGATTTCTGTCTATAGCCAAGTGGGCTGCATGAAATTGACATACGAGCCGCGGGGTGTGCATCACTAGTTTGTGACAAGTAAAATTTTACAGCCGAAAACCAAAACAATCCAGTAAGCTAGTTATTTATGGCAAGTGAGATTTAACCCATTGGCATACTAATTTTTATTTTTGACATCTATGCATACTCGAGAAGGATTATTGCTGCGCAGTATTGCACCCCATATTTCCCTAAATGAAAAACTTTTTAAGCTTTTATGTAGATTATAATTTTATTGTGAACTATCATCGTATGTGGGAAAAGTTTTAGTCGCCCCAATGGGGCGGGCAATATGGCGATGCAAAAAAAGTGCATCCCCCAAATCTTAGTGGCAGGTATGCCGATGGGTTAACAAGCGGTAGGTACAGTACACACAAGGTAGTGACAATAAGTGGTATTTTTCTTGGAAGCCTTAAACTAGGTGATGATAGTTATAATGCGTTGATTGTGTTGAAGAGGAAATTGAGAAGCATGAAAGCAAAATCTTTAAAAAAATCATTGATAATCAATTTGAGTAATTAAAGTATGTATATTTTTCAAATTATTTTCTTAAGTAATACATACTCCTATTTTGAAAATATACTTTACTTTTGGGAATATATTGATAGTAGAGGTAGGTAGGTACATACGACTTTAAAAAAACATAGTTTGGATATGACGATTAACGGCTATAAGGAGCAAATTTAGTCGGTCCCCTCGTGCTCGTTATAACCAAGTTTGACTGTATTTCAAATATTGGTAAAAAAGACTGTTTTGTGAATGTGTGAATTTCTTATGTTGTATTTTTGATAATTTGTTGTCGGCAAAGGCAAATGACAGATGTTTTCATGTGATGATGTGTATAGGTTTCAAAATTGGTAGTATTTTATTCCGTACCCGGCTTAGGGACTGACTATGTTTTTGGTGCGCCACTTATTTTGTGACTAGAAGCCGCCACTGACCCACAATCCTCAAGGAAAGACCGAAGAATGGATAATATGAAAATAAAGCAAACCTGAACATGTGTATCAGTCTCATGGTGTCTGGTGAAGGCTCCGTGCTCCAGGGCTCGCACCTCTCCTCGCTGTACCAGTTCCTGCAGGCATTGGGCAACCTCTTCTTCTGACCACCCGTGACCACTGATATAAGAAGGACAGAAAACACTAGTTAACAGCGTGTTTTAGTTATGTTTGAAATGCGGAGAAATTTAATTCATCATCATAAATGTCAAAAAAATAATTTTTTTATGTTACAGATGCACGGAAAACTGAAATTAGTATTTTTGATGATAATATGCAAGATCTTGAAAGCTGCTCACCAGTGGAAGAATATTCAGTGTAAAATAGGAGCTAGCAGCATTGATCCCTGTGCACCGGTGCACATATGGGAAACTCGACGGACATGGTTGTTTTACTGACTTATTTTTGTGTAAGTCGGCTCGCATGTGGAACTAGCTACCGGCATCTGCTTTCCTCCTTCGTATACACTGGGCCTCTTCAAGACTCGCATTAATAAACCCCTTCCTTCATCCCCTACCTTAACCTGCCTCTCAAAGCTGCCTAACCGGGTGGCGATGTAGTTCTCCTATCTTTACACCGTATAGACATGGGCAATCTTAAATTTGAATGATAAAAATGCAACGATGATACGAGCCGGCGAGCGAGTAATTTTTTGCTTTGAGTTACGAGCGAAATTCGATATACGAGTTCAGTTTAGCAGGTCGGCCATAAACCTCACCCTTCGAGAGTTCTGGAAGGACCACTTTAATATCGCGATTTGCCTAAAAATTATCGATCAGGCCTGGCTGGGTGTTACAACGAGGACCTTGACCTCTGCATGGAAAAAGCTGTGGCCTGAAGCTGTAGCTGAAAGGATCTACGAAGAATTGGAACCCGGTATGTCAGTAGAGGAGGAGATTGTGTCTCTGGGGAAATCCATGGGTCTAAAGGTGGAAGAGAAAGACGTGAACGAACTCGTCGAGGAGCACACCCAGGAACTGACGACTGAGGAGATACAAGAGTTATAGTCACAGCAGTATACGGATGTTATGCAAGAAATTGGTTTCGAGGAGTCAGATGAGGAGGAGGTTATTTCTACAAGTGAGATAAAGGAGATCTTAGGAATGTGGGAGAGAGTTTCACAGTTCGTGGAAAAGAAACACCCAGAAAAAGTTGCAACAGGTTGTGCATCTGATCTTTTTAATGACACTTGCCTAACTCATTTCCGGAATATTCTGAGAGGGAGGAAGAAACAAACCTCCTTGGACATATTTTTTTCTAAACGGCCTACAGGTGAAATAGAGAAAAATGTAGCGAAAAAGGCAAAGACCAGTAAGGATATCTAATTTATTTATTTACATTCTCTTTTTTGTTTTTGTACAATAAATATTTGTCATTTATAAATACGTTTTTATTATTCAAAACCACGTGACAAAAATAACTGGGGTGACATTTTGGGGGTTGGAACGGATTAATGGTAGTCTAATTGTTTTGTATGGGGAAATCTGCATCGATATACGAGTAATTCAAGATACGAGCAAGGTTGCGGAACGAATTAAACTCGTATGTCGAGGTACCACTGTAGTTACCTATTTAACCTCTTGGCAAGTATAAATGAAATGAATCTTGCCTTTCAACTAAAAAAGTCTTCAAGGAATATGAACGACATGGTTTTTTCAAAAGTGAAACATAATTTGTTTGATTTTTTAAATTTGGTTAAACAGTGATACTCCAAGGGAAAAAAACTTACTCCCTATAAACATTACAGTTCGCAAAATCTCACTAGCCAAGAAGTTAATTGAGTCATGGAATTGCATAACCTGCCCAGGGGGGGGCCTACTCTGAATCTTTCGATACGTCCCTGCCGCCGGTTTAGCCACGTCACAAACCAGTATTCCCTTCCCTAAAGGTGTTAAAAAAATCCTCATGTAATGTAATTATTTCATGCAATACATAAAAGCGATATCGTGGTTCCAAAATTATTTAAAAGTGATACTCCAATATGTCAAAATAAATAATATTTGGCATACCGCAAGGAACTGTCATAGGTCCAAACCTTTTTAGTATCTATGTAAATAAAATGTTCACACCCCCAATAGTTGGAGATATCATATCGTATGCAGACGACACTGTACTGATAACAAAAGGAAAAACATAGGAAGAAACAGCGAGGATAGCAAATTGCCTATCACTAAATCACTAAATACTGAGAAAACATATAAATTCTCATAGAAAGAAAAAAACGTCGAAAATAATGTTACAATTAAAATCCACTCTTCCAACCATGTGAAATGTTCACCCATAATGTGCAAAAATAGCGTATCTGGGTGTTATAGTTGACAGTCAAACAAGATGGAGCAAGCAAATAAAAAATACTGTAACTCGAGTAAGAAAACTAATTTACATTTTCATTAGATTAAGAACCATCCTATAATCCAGTATGATTAAAATAATATTATTTTTATAAGCCATTATTATTAGCCTGAAACACTCATCCACATTGAAAAATCTCCTGATAAAAGATACATGACGCCAACGGGACTTGAACCCGTGTCCTTTCGATTTCCGGTCGACAGCTCTGACCACTGAGCTATGGCGGCTTATCTCTTATCCGCGAAATAATTCAATATATACTAGTGTTTCATTCAACAATTATTAGTGCTTGTTACATTTTTTTCACCTGAAACAACCAACTTTATTTTATATGAGAAAGGCATTGTAAGTGCTAACTCTCTCACTAGATGGCGTCGAGACAAATTGATAGCTCAGTGGTCAGAGCTGTCGACCGGAAATCGAAAGGACACGGGTTCAAGTCCCGTTGGCATCATGTATCTTTTATCAGGAGATTTTTCAATGTGGATGAGTGTTTCAGGCTAATAATTATTGCTTATGAAAATAATTGTTACCCTTTGTGCTATGCATAAAAAATCTTGTCTAAAAAAACATTAGTTTACCAAAAAAATAATAAAATAATATTTTTTTCTATTGTCCAATCTATATTATAATATGGTGTAATCGGTTGGGGAGGGACTTTCAAAACTAACCTTTCGCTTGGAGAAAAGGTTAAGAGGTTAATTTTGAAAGCCATCCTAAGAAAACCATAGATATTTCCAACTCGCAGCTGATTAGCTCTAGGGTTATTAGCTTAAACAAAATTTTCAAAAAGAATACATTTTGCAAATTCATAAAGACCATTTCAATTATACAATTTCTACAAAAATAAGTAACCGATCAAGATCACGTGGTAACTTAGAAATCCCTAAATGTATTGCGGAGGAATGCCTAAAATGTGAACTCTGTGTTTAGTATATTTACAGAGATATTTTAGTAATTAGAGACGATGTTTACTCAGTTGACAGCACCGGCAAGGAAAGGTTAAACCACAAACTTACTGGTTGGTGAACTTGAAAGATACAGAGTAGATTCAGAAATCTCAAGATGGTCAATAAAAAGTTTTTGGAATGAATTTAAAAAAAAAATTATACCTTATATGCAAAATAATTAAACATTATTCTTTTGATATTTAGCAAAAAATATTTATTTTCAATTTACTTCAAGTTCTCTTTTGTGGGTGTATCAAAACCAGCAGAAATTTCCAGAACGGGTTTTGCATCTTCTGGTCTCAATTATTCAGGTAAGTATTGTCGTTTGTTTAGTAAATATAAATATGACATTCTTTATTTTGTTTATTTAATCTGTTATAATAATATTTAAAATAAGTACCTTGCGATATCTTTTGGCGTAATTGGATTAGGATATGCGGCTTCAATGAGTTCCAATACCTTTTTCACTGTTATGATGATGATTTGTCCAAAGGTCTCATCCACAGACACTAGAAGTAATCAAATGTATATTAACATACCACAAAAAATATCTACTTTATTAAAAAATGCCACTATAAAAATCTAAAATAAAATATTTCTATCAAAATGCAAAAACACTAAGTTTTATATGGGTGCCATCTATTGGTATTGTGTCGAACTAGATGCACTTCGAAGTGAAAAGAGTTACTATTAAACATAACAGATGTCTCTAGCAGTGATGTTTTAAAATGCGAAAAGTGCAATGCAGACACTGACTATAGGGAAATGTTTTGAATTGTTTCAGTATTCAAGCAACATAAAAAACCGGTTTACTGTTGTTATTATAAACAACAAAACTCACAGAAAACAGTAAAAAGTGCTTTATTAGGTTAAAAAAATACCTTGAAAATATCATTAGTTTTAATTTTATAGATCACGCAGAAAGGGAAGAATACAAAAGGGTTAAAAATCAGCAACACATGTTAAGCAAACAAAGAATAATAGAAGTACCCTTTGTGCCATTCACCTTCCCCAAGTGTATTATCTTGTAACTACCCGCTACAAAATACAACAAATAAGAGAGATGGTCATAATACAAAAACATACAATATTTTACACATAAAATCGATTTTGATAAGAAACAACGCATTGGTTGCTTCCAGAGGGGCCGCACAATGCACGTGAGCCACTCCCAACCAGCAAGTAAGTTAAAAAGTACTTGAAGATTGATATATATAGTAAACCATATTTTATACACTTTATTTTGCCTATTTGAATGCTTAATTATTTATGTGATTGCTGGGAGCGGCTCATGTGCGTTGTGCAGCCCGTCTGGAGGCATTTTTTGAAGTATAAATTTTCCTCGATAAGTAGAAATCTTTTAAAAATATATACATATAAAGTATGTATTTACATGGAAATTATATTATTTTAAAATCATTTTAATTTTGACGGTGTCCGTCTATTTCATATTGATCAATTTGAAATACTTACGAGGTCTGGGAGGGGGTGTGGCTTCTGCTAATTGTGTCAGTTCTACTTCAAGTCTTTGTAAGGAAGTGTATTCGTGTTGCATTAGTTTCATTATTTTCTTGATGAATCCGACATAATCTGAAAAATAAATTCGGTTAATATTTTGCTCCCTTAGGAATAGAGGTATTGATAGGACATCTTTCACACTTGGCATTTACAAAAATTACAAAATGCGAGTTACCGCCCAACTTCGCCCTCCAGATTTATGTTTTCGATATTACGATTTTAATTTTCAAAATAACATAAATAATTTTTTTTAGATGCTAATGTCAAAAGCTGCCCCTTTCATTGAAGCCTCAAGCACATACTTGTTTTGCTTAATTAATCTATCCCTGGAGGGAATGTCTTGTAAAAAAGAAGAAAAAAAAATTAATGTACCCACATAATATTACAACACTACAGGTTATAATTTAATATTATCAATTTTTTTGAATAAGTACTGTTGATAAATTTAGTATGAAGTGTAGTAAAAAATAAATCCTAGATCTTTCGTAGTACCGTTGATTAAATATTCAAATATGATCAGCTGTTTCGCTCTTGTCTATGAGACGACATTGCATTTTGGTATACTGAAGCTTTATTTTTGACAGATTTGCGATGGAGTCTATGTCAATTTGCAGAAGAACGCATTCGATAAGGTTCTTGATTATACGGTATAGTTTTAAGTCTCCTGCTAACATTAAATATTGCGAATGGGCAGTACCTATATTATCGTTAGTGAAAATCAGGAACAGAAGTGGACCCAAGATAGACCCTTGAGGAACTCCAGAGTGAATCAAGAATTCGGCAGAAGTAGAACCTTTATATAAAACGAACTGTTCTACTGTTTACGATTTCTGAAATAGGAACCAAAAAACAGAGTAATCTTATGGAAAAACCAAACGCAGCATCTAACTTATTTAGAAGTTCATCGATGTCAATCTTGCCGAAACTTTTTTCAAGGTCTTTTCAAAGTAACACCAACTTCGCCGCCTTTGCCTAGAGTACGTTCAATGTTCAACATCAAGAAACGAGGTGTCCTTGAGGAAACTGGCATATGAGGATCGCTGAAGTTAGTGTGATTGGGTGGAGTAATTACCTCTGGGGAAGTCAGGCGGAGACACGAGGTCCCTGAAGAAGTCCTGCGCCTTGCGGTGGCGCTCGTCCGGCGGCAGGGCGGCCTTGAACCAGGAGCGCAGAGCGCGCGACTCGCGCTTGTGGCGTCCGCTACTACTCTCCACCAGGTACACGATGAACTGCACGGTGGCGTGGCAAGGACCCACTTCTTTATCATCTGCAAAAATAACAACAAAATATTTGTGAATTTAACTGAAACAATACAAACTTTGAGACATCTAACGATATTATCACGGAATGACAAGAGATTTCGTAAACTTTCAGAAGTAATAATTTACGACATGTTTGGAAGCTTTAACCATAAACAAAGCCCATAAAACTGAATGTGCCCTATCATAAGGTGCAATTTAACAACTTGATCAATTAAACTTTAATAGCCGTTATAACCTTCTTGCAAGGACACGCCTTTTCATGGAGTAAGAAAATGTAGGTCATTTTGTGAGTCACACAGATAAAAGTAATATTGGTAAATAACTTTCTAATTTAAGTCAATTACTATTTTTGTTGGGTTTTTAATGCATCAGTTCAAACTCGCGCACACGTAAAAAGCATCTCCTGAAATTTATTATCAACTAATTTATTATTGTTTCCTTGAGGTTATTTCACATTAATTATTTGTGCTCAACCAATTTCAAATAAGTGGTAGGTACCTTTTTTAAAAAATTTATTATTTAATAAATGTTTACATGTTACATTTTTTTTTAACTACCATACTAGGCTAATGCCTAGTCTACGTCTAAAACATAAATAAATATATTTCCCCTTTCAATTTTCATGTACCTACCTACATGGGTACCTAGTTCCTACGTCACATTATTCCGAACGCTGAATTTAAAATCGACCTTAAAATTTTTCGCTTTACTACATTTTTCGGGAAAACTTGGTAAGCCTTCGTTTTTCCCAACTGAATAGACATTAAAAAAATCAAATTCGTGACTTGTGATGGACAGGGCGACATCTAAATGTGAATGCCACGATAGGATTAGCTCTGGCATAAGGGCTGCGCCAAGTCTGGCCAAAGAGTAGACATCGGATTACATGCATTTGCAAATTCGATATTTGAATCTTTTTGGCCAACAATGCATAATATGTTCTAGCCAACGTATTCCTCGCAGTTGAACTAATTTAGTCGATGTTTTTTAGGAAATGACCTAGGTACTCCAGCATCGATATTTAATAACAATAGATTAGCCCTCCCGTACTTAATTTCAATCTTAATTTAACTCCGCCTAAGAGTAATTTCATAATACAACTTCCCATTGAATTACGATGCCTCGCTTCGAAAGCCTAGATATAAATACAAGTTTTCTGCAATATAAAGCAGAGCACAAAGTTATCGCTAAAATCTCATGATTTAATAATTGTTGATTTATCGACCAATAGTGAGTCTGAAAAGCATCGCATCACAAGATATAGAGTTGAACTTAAGGTTAATGGTGCTGCCAGACGCAAAGCTCACATCAAAAGTTAATGTACAGCGCATCATCTTTTCTACCGACACACGACGCTATCAAATATTTCTTCCTATGGTAGGAGAGGGGGTCAGTTGAATTCGAGAGCGGCCGAGGAACATAATTTCATCTGTCAAAGTGACAACTTTACTTACTGACAGCTTGAGCACGTTTTCGAAATGGATGATACTTGTCGCCTATTGCTGGATCTGTTGGACAGCTCATCCTCAGATGATGATGCCGCCAACTATATAATTATAAATGCTATTTATAAACTGTTTAGATTTTAAACAATCTGCGCGTAAATAGCGCATTTTCACATAACCTGACATAACCTCTCCGTCGAATCAGGAAATTCGCAGTTCGCATGCCGATCGACGAAAGCGACATATAATAAATTATTGTAAAATAAGCTCACGTCGATTTCTAAAAATGTCGAAGGCAAAGGCGGCAAGGACCAACACCAGGGCAGGGAACGAGAAGAGAGCACGAGAGCTGACGAGAGCAAACCAGATTACCCAGTAAAACAATTGAAAACAATCAACAAACGAACAAACTAGAAGCTTCTCTATGTAGGTTTCGGGCCGTCCAACTTTATCAAAAAACCGAATGATATTACCAAATAAACATACTGAGTTAAAAATATGATTAATTTTGAAAGGGCGAAAATTTGTTTACTTCAAATTCAAATATTGATTATATTTATATTTTAAATATATGTTAAGTATGTTTGCCAAATAAAGTTTTTTTATGTTTCTAAATTTACTAGCACACATGACGATATGAGCTAACATAATAAATAAGAAATGCATTATTAGGCTGCTTATGTCATGGCTGTCAAAGGGAACACGGAACTTAGTTGGTAGCTCCGCAATTAAAATGACCCCCTCTCCTTTTTACGGCGGAGAGGGGGACGCATAACTTTTCAAATATCGCGTCGGGAGCGGTTACGTAAAATAAATTCGGTTAGCGAAGTTCAGAACCACACTTATAGCGCGTTATCTTTTTATGTGTGTCGGGTCTGTATGGGATTGTATGGCGAGCGCTATTGTGCTTTATATTATCTGTTGATGTGAGCTTTGCGTGTGGCTGCACCATAAACGCGACGCTCCTAACATTCTACGTTTTCATAGATGGCGATAGTTAATTTGTTTTATTAAAATAGGCTTTTTGCGAGGTATTGATTTACAATATTAAGACACATTATTTGTTTGCGCCCGTACATATGCAATATGAATATGAATAAACAGTTTTGTCCGTAAAAAAACTCAACTCTTTCAAAAGGAAGGCATACAAATACAATATTAGATTGAATCATCCATACATCTATGAACACGTAGAATATAACTAGCGTCGCGTTTAACCCCCAAATTGATGTTAACTTGCTGTACAAGCTTCTAAAAACGTACCTACGCGAAACCAGTGAAGATCGTTCATTTTGTGGCAAAATTGTTGTCGTAATTTGTTGCGTGACGTATTGTTTTGCAATATGAAATATTGTTACATTAACTATACGTCGCCTTGAAGCCATATATGAGGCATATATAAATATACACATTTTTTTGATTTTCACAATAGATTTAAATTGTTCATGATAAAATCCGCGAGAGCCCCTACCTAAAATATTTGACTGCCCCAATTTCGTATTTGAAAAATTCTTCACAAATTTAGTGGTGAGCGTTGGGACGAACTTACTGGAAGACCAAAAAAAGGTAAAAAGAAATGCTTTTTCTGCGTGATAATGCTTTTTATTTTTGATAAATGTTATCTTAAACCAATCTTTTTGGTTTCGGTGTCAATTTTAAAATGTTGGTCGATGTACCTACTCCAGAAATTAATTAATGATATTGAAAGAGTGCATGACTTTTCGAACAACAATTGGATGTTAACCCACAAGGCAATTGACGCCATCAATAATTATACACTTTTCTCAGAACGTAAATGACTTGTTTCCCTGCCATTTGGTCTGCGCCAGTATTTCCTGACAGCGAGAACGTGAGGGATAACTTTACTATCCGATTAGTGGTTGGTGTATTATTATGAAGGTTCGTGCCGGGAGTTTCAAAAACTATCATAGTATCAGGCACGACACCACGACAGGCCCTAATCCAACTTATTGCCGCCGGAAACTTCGCCGAACTGACGTCACTACTGCTCTAAAACTTCAGATAAAGGGAGGTGGATATTTTGACTTTTAAAAATGGTTTTCATCGCCGTCATAAGCAAAAAAGGAAGCTAGAAATTTGCAAAAGTAACATTCTTCAAGAGACCTTTCACCCTTTGTAAATTCTTAGCTGCCTTTTTGGCAAGTAAATGTTCAAATTGGAAAGAAATTCGGTTAAAAAAAGAGAGTAGTTAAATTAGTTTTATTTAATAATAATAATATTTGGATCATTATAGCACCGTTTCCGTGATGAACTCACGTCAAGGGTGCACAAGTGCACATAATGTCACACCACAAAGTGTTTTTTTTTTTTTTTAATTTTCTTTATTCATTGAATTGTTTGTTACATGCATTGAGGATTTTTCGACCACCATGCTAGGCACATGCCCGTATTATTTATAACTAGCTGAAGTTCCCGGCGTTGCCCTACAAGCCAAAAATGTGTATATTATTGGTATACCTTATATCGTAGGTAATAGGCATTAAAATCGCTTGACAAACGGAGTCTATAAACGTTCGATTTCAAGCAAAAAACTGTTTTTTACTTATTTTTTAAATAATTTTATAAGAAAGCAAAAAAGTTAATCAAGTGAAACTGTCGCAGATAATCTTAGCTATAAAACTGTATTTTAAAAAAAATGTTTCCTTTATGCGTTCATACATTTCAATTGAGAAAATATTTTTTGTAGTAGATTACATTAATATTTTTTTATTGAGTAATTTATTTTTTTATTTGTATTCTACTTAAGCGAAGCGATAGGAAAACCTTCAACTAAAGCATATTTTTTGGTTTTCATAATGTACACCAATTCGTTATAAAGATTAATCAAAATAGTGATTTGGCATTACGCTTCGCCTTAATCCGAGTTTTTAGAAATAAGATGTATACAGTAATTTTCCTCTTATGTAAGTATAAAAATTTCTGCTTTAAGGGTTGGGAAAAGGGAGTGGGGTGGTTTGTATGAATACCATGCAGACAGTGAACTGCCTCCTATTTTGAAGATCAAGTGTGCAATATTTTATCAGTCTTGCAACAAAACTGTAGATGTATAAAAATAAAATCCACGTCGCCTGCCCGTCACAATCAATCAAATTTCTTTATATAAATAGAAGATAAATAATACAGGGTTTTCCAATAAGAGGTGTTCTTTTAGTATTCAATCGTAAAAGATCAATGGTTTCGTTGCTTGTGTGGCACGTAGCCCCGTCTTGTTGAAAGTAAACGTTGTCCAGATCAATACCATCCAATTCCGGCCATAAAAAATCATTAATCATCTCTCGATAGCGCAATCCATTCACCGTAACTGTTACTCCAGCCTCATTTTCAAAAAAAGTAAGGTCCAATGATTCCGCCGGACCATAAACCGCACCAAACAGCCACACGTTGAGGATAGAGAGGCTTTTCAACAATAACTCTTGAGTCCCAGATGCTACAATTTTGCTTGTTGACGAAGCCACCGAGGTGGAAATGGGCCTCATCACTCAAGATGATTTGCATTTGATTCACTCAAGTGAATTTTAATAATTTCAATGCGCTGTTGAAGCATGTATCGTTCCATTTTTATTAATGGCGTAGTTTCTACTTGTCAAATGTCAAAAAATGACAGCTTCAAAAGTAACATCTACCGAAATAGTGGGCTATTCAAAATAACACCTCTTATTGGAAAACCTGTATATAGCTGTCACAACACAAATTTTTTTGTCATGAAAACATTTACATAGGTATTTGATATAAATAAACATTTTCCTTACTTAAATCAACAACTTTAATATTTATAATTTCAACTGCTATGTTTTCAGTCTGAAGTTTCAGCTTAATGTTCTATGTGAACACCACAGAAGGGTCCCGACGCCAGTGTTTGGACTATGACACGCCGAATGTTGAGAGGCACAAGGGAGAGGAGAGTTACGAAGAACAAGATTTAAAATTACCTAAGTATTCAGATCTGGTCACCAAACACGGCTAATACCATTTCAAGGAACGCAACGTATCAATTCGGAATGATGGTCTTTCACCAAGTCAATAACGACACTTACTACTAAAAAAGGAAAACTTTGTTTTTTATTAATATTTATAATTGTTTTTTTCGACACTCGCGAAGGCTTTGTAAGGACGGTTCATCTATTTTTTGTTCTTATTAGCGCCAAGAGTGTTTATAGAGTGGTTTAAATGGTGGAAGAAGTCGGGAACGCCCGAGGAATACTTAACGCAATATCTGTGCACTGGAATGAGATACGGAGTCGAATTAAATTCGAAAGAATGTAGTTATTCAGCAGTAACATTGTGTTATATAGTGGTGAATGGTGAAAGAAGTCGGAGACGCCCGAGAAATACATAGCCACAGGGTATAGATAGACCAAAATAAATTTACTGAAATAAAAATTAACAAAGCGGTGATTTATTTATCAATTGCAACAGGAATTGAACCCGCAAACAAACGATTAGGCTTAAACCTAAGGCTCTCGACTAGCAATCCGAAGGTCGCGGGTTCAAATCCAAGCGCGCGCAAGAAAATTTTATTTAATTAATTTGGGTTACTTCACAATTTAGTCATTAAAAATAATATACAGGGTGTATCGGCACGTACCCGACAAACTTTAACCAGCTATTCCTTAGCACATTTGGAGTAAAAAATGTTATGGGCACTTTGCTGTCCGGTAACATTTTTTTTGATAAAAAATGTACTATTCATATTTTCACCACATGTCACCAATGTTTTATCCTTTGTCAAAGTTTGAAAACCCGTCTGGCAATATTTTGTGTGAGTTTCGTTGAATAATGTACGTACGTACCTACGTTGGCGCGCTTTTACAATCACAACGAAATGGCACGGCACCATTCGTCTCATTTTTAACTATTATTATTTAGTGTGTACGAAAGAGCGAGGACACTTTTTAAAACACTTGCTAATAACAGCTGTTGAACACGAGAAACAATGCAAATGACAGTGACGGAGTGTGGATTTTTTATTTAATTTTTGTTTTTAATGAAAAAAAAATGTTACCGGACAGCAAAGCGCCCATAACATTTTTTACTCCAAATGTGCTGAGGAATAGCTGGTTAAAGTTTGTCGGGTACTTGCCGATACACCCTATAGTAGGTATATTTGCGACACGTTTCAGAGTACAATATACTATCAGTATCGCCCTGGTGTAAAATCACCATTCAGAAATTAGGGATTAGAAACTTTGCTTGAAATGGCTTTAGCAGTGTTTGGTTACCATATTTTAATAGCCAGGTACTTCCCTACTTTACTCCTCCCTATCTCCCCGATACCTCCAGCCTCACAAAATACACCAATTGGGGATGCCATAGTCTCACTGGCTCCAGACGGTTAAGAGCGATTGGGACTGTTGTACGGTATTGACATTAAAAATAATAAATAAAAAAGGCGGCAAGAATGCAGAATTCGCTAAAGGAAATCTAATATTGCATAGTCATCTAATGAAATTACTGCATTCGCATACCGCATTTTCAGATAACATAATTTATTTATAATGTGCTGTGTGATAACAAAGCAGATTAGAGATGAGTAGGTTATGCGTATATCCGGAGGCCTCCGATGAGTGCTTCCTTTTAAAAGAACCCGAGCTCTAGGAGTGGGTTCCAAGTTCTTGGGTACGTACGGGGTACTGGGCTCGGACCCACACCAGGACTCGGACCTATGTACCTAATGTATGCATTATATTCACAAGAGTTGTTTTCCCTAATCATTTAAACTAATCAAATGTCAACCGACACTGACTTTTTTTTACAATCACTCAAAAAAATTGTTGCTAGTATTGAATACTAAGGCCGTGTCAGTCGATATTATTATTTAACGAATTAATTCCTCGGTACCGAAAAAGAAACCCATAATCTCATATAACTCCAGTACTATTGAACAATAAACAAAACTTTCACTCAGCGTAAAATCCTTAAACAGAATCGACCGCTTATAAGCAAAGGCTGACATGTCAACACTAACTAGGGGGATGCGGGAGGACGCGGGTGCCGGTAAGCGACACTGCCGAGCGGGTCTGAGTTCGGGTCCCAGTTAGAGGAGAGGCGTATTTATCGTACCCGGTATTTTCAAGCGGTACTTTGTACTTGTGACAAATCTCCAAAATACCTAGTTCCAAAATACTCAAGTATTTTATACTGTGAGTATTTTGTAAACGGTATTTTTAAAAAGTACTTTGAACAGGTATTTTTAATAGGAACTACTAACAGGTATATTTGATAGGTATTTTTAGCAAGTATTTTTTATAGATATCCTTCGTAGTCATTGTACCTAGGAATGAAAAAAATGAACGGCAAAAGCAGTAGAAGACATGAAAAAAAATGTGGAGAATTTTTCAATAGGGAATTTTCTACCTACCCCCCTCCATGGATTTGAAAAATTACTGTGGGGAATCAATTCTACGCAGAAAATTTGTGGGGAATCGTTACTCAAAAGTATTTTATACTGGGAATGAGGATTGAGTATTTATTACTTTCTGTCCCCAGATACTCAAGTGTCCTAATCATCAGGTCGGTATAAAATACTTTTGAGTATTTTGTAACCGGTATTTTTTTGAACCTGCACTCACTGTAACCAGTAACGAAAAGTACGCACAGGACCCACTACTAGTCCGAGTTCTCTGGGAGTAGTTGATTTAATAAAAATGAGTAGGAGTGGGATCCGCTTCTCGCAAAGAACTCGGGTTCAAGAACTCATTCCGGCCGAACCTACCTACACACCACTAATGCAGATAGCACCTTTATCAATATAATTATCACGTACAATATACATTAAAAATGGCGAGTTATTAAACGGCTTTAAAAAGAAGATAATAAAATCACTGGATTCGTACACAGTGGGCTAATAAAATGTGAATTTTACTGCCAAGTTATTATGCTTGTACAGGTTATTATTGGCACACAGAATACGGATTGATTAACCTTATCGCAAACCAAATCGATGTATTTAATCTACTATCTATCCACTGTATCCTCTGATCATAGATTATAAAATTATATTCTATTATCTGAGATTGCATCTAGGTTGTTTTTGGCGTAGTAAATGTATTACCTTCGTTGGAAGCTCACATTAATTTTAATTTGTTGGCACTGCCATGCGCTTACACAATAGACACCCAAAAATAAGCTTGCCCTAACATGAAAACTGACCAAGTAACCATATTTTCGGCATCAGGTGGGTCAGATCAGTCGTACATTGACCGCAGAAGAGACGACATTAAAATAACCAAAGCCTGCGCACAAAAGTAAAGTTCGCTTAAAGAAGGGAAGGGTTTGTAGCGCAGTCCATTTTTGGACTTTTCTGAGCAGGATCTGAATGTTCGTTTTTAAACGAACCGCCTGGCGCAGAGATGCTAAAAATGAGTGAGGCGGGTAATACATATTTATAAAAGTGTCAAGTGACACAAGCCCGAACTTTTATTTAAATGATTTTAGATTAGTAGTTAAGTTTATTACGCAGCCATCACAACTTGTGCGCCATTGTAAAAAGGACTAGTATTTTGTAAGCTGATTTTTGAATAGTGGTATTACAATGCCAGTAACCTGTTTCCTCAGTAAACCCATAAAATAGTCGTTAAAGTTTGTTGCACTGCCTTACTATTGTTGAACTGCTATAAATACGTGTCATACTTGCAAATTGATTGTACCCAAAACTAAGACAGGGCCATACTAATAAACGTTTTTTAAATTTTACACAAGAGATAAAAAACCATTAATGAATGGTAAATGGGTGTCTATCAGTTGTGTAAAAGTTAAAACATGTTTATTAGTAAGGGGGGAATTGTGTTTACCATTAAAATTGTGCATTTATACATATAATAATTCCATTATACATTCAATAAGCCTACCAAACATGACTCGACTTCATCTAAATATTATATAAAGAAAAGTGTCTGTAAGCAGGGCAGGCGGCGGGGGGCGTGGCTTTGATTTTTATTAAAATCTACAGTTTTATTCCAAGATTAATGGAATTTGACACACTTTACATTCAACCCAAGAGGAAGGTCACTATTCGGGCAACGCCTGGGACTTCAGCTACTACATAATAATTATAATAGGGGGTGTTTCACCATCCTCTTGATATCTTATCCATAGGATAACGTCACAGTTTATTAGCTTAAGGAATTGATAAATTGAACTAGCCCGCGTGAACTATGAACCACAAGTACTTTACTGATTAAGGTTGAATACCCCAACGGAATTCCCATCCCAATAATAATAATAATAATTGACCAATCCTGCTGTTAATCGCTAAAATTCGCCCACACCCACTTCGAGAAGGATTTCTAATGCTGCAATTCGAGAGCAAAACATTTCTGAGGGGTGACGTCACCGACCGACTCGCCAGTCTCGCCACCATAGCGTCATCGGGCGCAGTGGAACGGGCGACAGGTCAAAATGACGTCATGCAATCTCCGCCTTCTAAACTGGACATGAGATATGACGTCATCGAAGCTGGGGAAGAGAATTCGAAGAAGCCAGTATGAGTAATATGAGCAACAAGGTTTTATTGGGTTTTGTTGTGTTTTGTCTGTCTGTTAGGAGGAGAAGCCTTCAATGGAAGGACTACCTACTTGTTATTTAATATCACGAATGCCATCAAGTTTGGTACTTTGGTTCGATGATTGCATAGGTTTTTATCGCATTGGAAAGGTCACTTTGGATTTAATCCATTCTCCAACCAAATGGATTCAATATCAGTGGCGGTTCGTGGTCTTTTTAACAGGGGGTTCAGAAATTCAAGAGAAGATAAACATATCTAATTAAAATTTACTTACTGTTGTCCTTCGTCAAATAGTCGAATACGGCAGCAGTCACACAACTTAAATTAAGTTAGTGGGAGGGGTACCTACATATTATTGTTTTTAAATCACTTTACACTAGACACAAATATTAGATAATGAGAAAAGTTTTATAGGAATTAAATTGTTTAATGTTTTTATAGCACTCAATGTATGTTGCTAATTATTATTGTTTTTTCGAGAAGAATAATTTCGTAGAATATATAATAGATATTTAAAACATAAAAAAAAAACAAATAAAGGTGGCACGAAATAAATTTACTAAGTCTACTTCAATAGGTAGTAGATTTGCAAATGCCATAAGCAAACGGTTGGAGAAATGCAGAAACAAGAAAACAAAAATATGTACAAAAATGACTACAAAGTTAAATACCATAAAAATAACACTTGCTTCCCTATGGTTCAAAGGTCGACCGCGAAGTTCTCGGGTTTCTTCGGTTACATTCGTCAATGTTCGGAGGTCACGTGATAACATAACGCGTGTTCGGCGCACACAATTTGTCTTACTTTTGCAAAGAAAGACCAAATTTTGTATATGTCACCGTCATAGGATCTGTACCGGCTAAAATTCTTTTGTATGAAGAGTTTGGCGCGGATTTCAACTCGCACAAAATTTGGAATATGTATCGTATTTTTCGGTGGCGCGGGTTTTGAAGGCGAAATTTTAATAGCGTGCTATCTATAATGTGCTTATATTATTATAAAACAAGTTTGTTTTATTTTCTCATCTTTTTAATGGGGGTTCGCCGCACAAACGCACTTTAGAGAAAACCGCCACTGTTCAATATAAGATTCAATGCATATAAACTAGCGTAGACCCGTGAAAAATCACGAGATGTTATATCCAATTAAGAGCTCTTTACTACGTACGAAATATTAATTTTTGATATTTTTTTCAAACAGGTAAAATATCAAAAATAAATTTATTGTTTTGTGAGTAAATGGTAATTATAAAAATATATGTTGTCCATCATACTATGTAAATACAACGAATATATACATAGTAGAGTAGGTAAGGCAAGATTTATAAAAAATAAATATCATCATCAAAATTGCCTCTAAAATCGAGAAAAAACAAAATTGAAACATAAACAAAATGTAGGACATATTCGTACGAGATATTTGCTAAACTTTGAAATTTAAATTCAATTCGAGTTCTAGAGTTCATTGAACCAGAGACACAACAGAAATTAGTATTTATTAGAATACTCATCGGGTTTTTCTCGTCGTCAGTTCTGCAGTCAACGTGCATAGTTTTCTACCACTGAAGACACAATCCCTAGAATTGTGATCCATACCGACTTGAATGAAACTGACCAATCTACTTAAAATTAAGGCCAGTTTAAATGTTTACAAGCTCAAGAAAATATCGATTTTAAATTTTTTGATTAATTTTAACAAAAGATTTTTTGCTTAGTTTCGGCATACGGACACGCCCACAGCACACTTCTATCGGGTTATCTTTACAGTGGTTACCCACCTATTATGGAAACTGTTCACTTTGGTATAACTTTCGCAAAATACGTTAGTATTACACGAGTAACTGTGAAACTTTACAAATAATTGGTAATCCGATTAAAAACGGGATTGCAGGCCGTTTCCTGATAAACTTAGAGAAAATTCCTACCATATCGGAACGCGTGTTCATGAACCTGCATTTGTCCTGATAATATATAAAGACGAAATGCGAAAATATTACGATTTTGATTGGTGATAATATATTCAGTATAATATATTTAGTATTTTACTGAAAGTTTATCAGGAAACCTATTAGTTCATTCGTTAAGAGGAAACTACAACCAAAAGTGTGTATATTCTTGGTATACCTTATATTGTACGTAATAGGCATTAAAATCGCTTGACAAACGGAGTCTAGAAACGTTCGATTTAAAGCACAAAAGTGGTTTTTATTCATTTTGTAAATAATTTTATAAGAAAGCAAAAAAGTTAATCAAGTGAAACTGTCACAGATAATCTTAGCTATAATACTGTATTTTTAAAAAGTTGTTTCCTTTCGCATTTTCTACTCAAGCGAAACGATAGGAAAACCTTCAATTTATCTAAAGCATATTTTTTGGTATTCATAATCTAGGTACACCAGTTTGTTGTAAAGATTAGTGATTTAGCATTAAGCTTCCCCTTAAGGGCATGCAATCCTGTTTTTAACCGAATTACCAATTTTTAAAAATTAAATAAATTAAAGGATTAAATAAAAATAGGTTCTTAACAAATTAGCAATACTTATTTTTCTTCGTGTAGTGGGTGAAAATCACGGAGGTAGATAAAAATGCCCTCAATTCAGAGACGTGATAACGATCAATGTTTATCTGTTTGTCCCAGATAATTTCCTCAGACAGCGAAAACACAGATTGTTCAAACATCCGATCTGCATGACAGCAGTCATTCGGTGTATGCCTATTCCATATGCGTCATGCCGCACACCGGGCGGAAGGGTTCTCTTCTGAACAAAATATCAAACATCAAATAAATATATTTTATGGCAATGAAGATAATATTGTGTTCAAAATAAGTTTTGTATCAGGCAATTACATTATTTAATTAATCTAAGGCAGGGAAAAACCATCTAAAATTTTTCCCCATTTTTAAATAAGTTATTCTTATCAATGTTTTATGTATAGCTGTATAGCTGAGGTCCCCGGCATTGCCCGGGGTTTACACAGTTTCAAAATTAGATGCAAATTTTGTGTGCAAAATTTCATCAATCTCGAAATAAAACTCTAGATTTATATAAAAATAAACCTACGACCCACATACAAGCTTCTTTACATATTATATATAGCAAGATAGATAGATTCATTTAAAAATGGTTTACATCATGAGAACTATTGAATTGTTTTGAGAAATATATTATTATTACAATATTTAAAAAAACTTATTGTCTATTTACTTACGCACTAATTGAGCTGAGAATAACCACATCTACATAGTGTCGTCACATTTTGACGGATGACAAACATAAATTGCCGTAGACCATTTATTTAAATAACGAAATGTAACAACATAATAATATCATACAAGTTAGGATCACATTTAACTGATTGATTCACCAAACGACGCCATTTCTTAAAATAAATGATACAATAAAAACATTTAATAATATTGGCTGGAATCATTGTGATTATGCTTCATGTGAATTAGACCAATATGTTTTATGACTTACATTTTTTTAAGGTAACACTTCAGACAATGAGTGTTGCCAGCTGTTCAATCGATGAGGTAAATCATAATTATAGGCTGGTCGTTCTAGCAATGCAACTGATGAAGCATTAAGCAAGCTCATCACGCGAGCATTCGATATGCATATTAGGTACTTGCTGTTAATTCAAGGTGCATCGCACGGACAATACTGGCAACTGTCTTCAGTGTGTTAGTCTTATTACGCTCGATTAATTTATTACATGGGTTCTCATTGCCTCGCAAAACCTGGTCCGCCATCAACAGGTTAAGGTGCTCCCATACCCGCTGTGCCCACGTGATGCACAGATGGGGCCTTAAAGAGTCGGCGATGTGTGAATGTGGTGCGGTGCAGACTACCGAACATCTGGTCAACGAATGCCCGCTCCATTCATTCCCCGGCGGGATTGATGAGGTTCACATGGCGACGCCTGAGGCCCTAGACTGGCTCGCAGACCTAGATGTCCCCCTCTGACCCCCCACCATACGAAAGAAGAAGAATTTATTACACGTAGAGTTGTTCAGAGAGAAGATTAATACTTTATAACTGACCTTCTCCAAGAATGTTAATTAATTGAGAAATAATTCAAATTGGAAGATAGTATGTACTTTTGGGAGGGTTTTTTTTAACAGAATTTGAAAATTTCATCAAATTTCAAAGATAATTTTCAAGCTCTGTGAAAGTTCTATTCAAGTTCTGTTATTATTTTACTATGGGCCAGTTGCTTCATTGAACTGAAATAAAAACAGAACTTGAATAGAATTTTAAATTTTGTGAAAAAAATCCGTCCTTGTCCTCGTGACCACAATTTAGAATCGAAACCGGAAACTGATTAACTGTATAAATACAACAGGTCCTGTAGGTCTGTCTCACTCGTTCAGGATTATAATACGTATGATTTGGTCTTACTGACATTTGGCAGTCGTATTGTAGCTGTTTGTATTGAGACTTGAGACAGGGAACCGTCAAAATGAGGAGACAAAATGTAAATTGGTCTCTTTTTTGTTATTTGTTTTTGGGGTATTATGCCGTGTTGCGCTAACTCCTTCTTTAGCCAACGTTTCGGACAGCATTGCAGTGTCCATCATCAGGGCAGATGTGTTATTTTCAATAACACATGTTAACAACACATCTGCCCTGATGATGGACACTGCAATGCTGTCCGAAACGTTGGCTAAAGGAGGAGTTAGCGCAACACGGCATAATACCCCAAAAACAAATAACAAAAATACTTTTGGCCGTGAAAATCTTAAATCATATTTAAATTGGTCTCTGTTTACCTTTTTTCAAATTTTCTTCTAGTCCTGGCCATAGAGCTGTACAAATTTAATGGTTCGGGCTTTATTTCACTTTTATCAATAACTAACTAAGTTAGTCCGCGGCGTTGTCCGGGATTTATACATAGTTTTTTTTTTAAATCAGACATAGACAGTGACCATCCTCTTTTTTTGAAGGCCAAGTGTGCAAATTTTCATCAATCCAGGAATAATATTTGTATAAAAATCAAACTAACGCCGACCTCCACAGACGATGTCATTTGTGTTTGTGCGCTTAGTTCTTCTAAACTACGCAACGGATTTTGATAGGTTTTTCACTATCATTTAGAGAATTTCTTCCGGAAGATTTATACATACAATACATGCGTATTACATTTATAGGAAGTAAAGAAAAGTCTATGTTTTGTAAACAGGTTAAAAAAAAATTGCGCGCTTTCATTGTTAAAGCTGGCTAAACCTTATAAGATACATCAAAATAATGTACTACGGAATTGTATATCTTAAAAAGGCCTATAGAAAAGTCCGTTATGGTATGTCAATCTCGATGACGCCCCGGGGCGCCGCGGGATCATCCCAGGGGCGTCATGAGGCAATCTTTATAGCGAGAATATCGTTCCATCAGCACTGCAGCGTTAAGGGTTTTATTACCATTTGCGACATTATACTTGTGTGAGACAGGTTTCTCTGCAGTTGCAGTAATTAAGAATAAGTACAGATCAAAAATAAATTTAGAGGCAGAGACGAGAGTGGCAATTTCGAAACTTGAACCTCGTTTTGATAAACTATGCTCAGAAAAGCAAGCACATCCTTCTCATTAATACCAAAGAAAAAAATTGCTTCTTTATCTTTTTTGTTTGCTTCCATTTTTTTTATGTTGTGTTCTTTATTTTCTAATAAAAATTTTAGATACTATTTGGAGTTTTTCTGACAAATTGTTATTAGGTAACGTACCCATACTACGTGGCCCGTTCAGGGGGGGGCTTCAAAATACTACGCTTGGTACAAATGAGCGGCGGGGGGCTTAGATTTTTAGTCACTGGGGGGGGGGGGGGGGGGGCGTCCCAAAAATATGGCAACTTCCCAAGGGCGTCACAGTTGAAAAAAGTTTGGGAATCCCTGAGCTAGTCTTTGTACAAATAGATTTAGGGGACCTCTGGGAAGCGGAGTCTCACGTCACTGACCGAAACCTTGTTTAAAATGGATTTAGCTATGTTCAGTGACCAGTGACCACAACATGAGTGTAGCCAAGTACTTCCCAAACTTTCACATAAAATAAAAATATATACTTCAGAGTGAACGATTTACAGTTTTCGTTTCACAAATTTCACAGATTCGGAGTTTTAGAAAAGTAATGGGTGCAAATTCGCACGTAGATATACATAGGGTTTTAGGTAATAATGTTCCTTATCAAAATGTTCCTAACCTAACCTAGCCTAAACTTTTAATAAACGTATCTATTGTTATCGTGTTATCTATTTGATTTTTTTCCACTGTGTGACTATTAACTAAGAACGTTTTGGCAGGGAACGTTTTGTTCGGGCACGTTTTGGTAAGCGACATTTTAACTGGGAACATTTTGCCGGGGAACATTATTTCCAGGAACATGATTACCAGGAACATTATTACCGGGAACATTATTACTGGCCACGGATACGCAAATATAGAAGTCACATCGATAGCCGCAAATAAACGGGAAAATTTAATATAATTCATCAGGGTACAGGTAGTGTTAATTAAACCGCATTAACTGCTAAAAATGCGAAGCCATAACTCAAAACCACCAAAAGAAATATTAAAAAAATTCTCAACTAATTTATCTATTTTAAAAGAAAATGTAATTATTTATCCCACAACAGTTACGATTGAGCAAGTCTGCAAAGGAAACAATCCGCACAAAACAACGGGCGAGCTATTAATAAAATAATCTCACTACACTGATTAGAGTAAGCAATCCAATAAAATGACGCGTTATTCCAGTCCACTGCGTTTAGCGGTAATGCTATTTATATGTAATGCACTAATTATTATTCTGTATTGGTTAAAATAAACCGGTTTCATAACAAAAAACATAAATATATTATTCAAATGAAATAGATTGAGCCGACGAGGAAAAATACAAGAGAAAATCTTCAATGTATACTTTGTAAGTGTGTTCATATCACAGACATAGGAATTAATAGACGAGAAGATAAAGGCGAGGGGTAAAATCAACTGTTGAAGAACGAAGGGAGTGAAGATGACTGTGATTCGTCAATAAATCAATCTAACAGTAAATAGGCATCTCGCATTATAATATCACCATTTACTTCTTAAAAGTAAAATCTGCTTTGAATGAATAGACATTTTTACATGGGAGCGCAAATTACTCGCCACGTTATGAACAAATTTGCGAAGTCCAAATTCGGCAAAGTAAGGCAGCTTCTATATTCAGAGTCGTAGTTAGTTTCAGAGTATTTAGTTAAGACACTTTTATAAATGTTCATAATTTACTTCCCAGCAACCAACCAGCTTTGTGTTTCGCGTCCAGACGTTTCTCGATGTGATAGTAACAACTGATTCATATTATACGATGTGAATATGCTTAAAATAAAATAAAATAATGCTTATATATGGAATGTAATACGACAATTGGGTTTATTCTCTTTTTTCGCATCTATTTTTACCAGTTTTCATAGTACAAGTAAACATTTTGCCGTGTTATTTCGTAAAATGAACCGATGATGCCTCGACCATAGTTCGCACAAGAATGATGACGTCACGTTTTCAAATATCACTTGAGGCCGTACGCGAGCCCAGCCGGCTCAATGGAACCGGTATGGGGAGTGGGGATAATACGCTTTTAATCACTTAGGGCAGGTCTACTAATATTCATATGTCTATGGTTCATATAAATATGTATGAAGGCGAAGCTTAATGCCAAATCACTATTTTGATTAATCTTTATAACGAATTGGTGTACATTATGAATACCAAAAAATATGCTTTAGATAAATTGAAGGTTTTCCTATTGCTTCGCTTGAGTAGAATACAAATATAAAAATAAATTACTCAATAAAAAAATATTAATGTAAACTACTACAAAAATATTTTCTCAATAGAAATGTATGAACGCATAAAGGAAACAACTTTTAAAAAATACAGTATTATAGCTAAGGTTATCTGTGACAGTGTCACTTGATTAGCTTTTTTGCTTTCTTATAAAATTATTTACAAAATAAGTAAAAACCACTTTTGTGCTTGAAATCGAACGTTTCTAGACTCCGTTTGTCAAGCGATTTTAATGCCTATTACCTACGATATAAGGTATACCAAGAATATACACATTTTTGGTCCGTAGCTTAGGTCATGTCAAGATTTGGATTAACAGAAGAATACGCATGAGATGATGTATAAGTGTGAATAATGTATGGCGCCGATTTTGTAAAAAATTACTTCAAGGGCGCTGTACATATATTTAATATATTTCTACAATGCTCTATCTTACAACTAACTACAGACTATACTAACTATTATTAACTTATAGCTAACAGATTGCATTCACCGGTTCGTCGATCACTAATACAAAAAATTGTACTATTCATTTGACCAATGAACGTGATGCTGCGTTAAAATGTACTTATATTATTATTTATTAATATTCTGTACAGGCCGACAATATACAGGACAATACTTGCCTAGGAGGTCCTTTGAGATTTATTGAAAACACTGTTTATTGTTTATTAGATAAATTTAAATACAGTTCGCACGGTAACCCGATAACTCAACTCTTCACACCCTTAAAAAGTGATACAAAGTCATGAAAAGCGATGAAACAAAAACTAGGTTAAATAGATTAGGTTTGTAGGTTAGTTTTTTTCATAGTTTTAATGACCCCCTATTACCCTTCAAAGGTGAGCATAATTGTCATTGTATTGAGTTATCTTGGATCCAGTTCACACGCAGATGACATAATTGGAACACTTGTAATTGGAAATGCCATTATTCATTCTAGTATTTATTTTAATAATTTATAGGAGCGTGTTTAGGCAAAACATCCTAGATCACAAGGCCGGGACACTCATTCAAAGCAGCCCCCTAACTTGTATGGGATTTTACAAAAATATTCATAATTTTTTTTTTCAATTTCTTTTTATTTATTAAAACATCTTTAAATGTTTTAGGTAATTAAAAAAATACATTTTTGGAGGTTCCCATACAAGTTACAAGTGCCCCGGCCTTGTGATCTAGGAGGTTTTGGTTTAGGACAGGAAAAGTAAATTTTATATTGGGCTTGGGCGGTACAACAGTACAAGGATTTGATAAAAATATATTGAAAAAGGGTACGTAAATTTTATTTAAAAAATACTTTGTAGGAGTTATAAGTATTTCTTTTTCCGGAAATGTAAAATAATGCATTTCAATAGTTATTTAAATCACGCATCGTCATTTGTGAAACATTATGCTACTGACTGTTACTCCTGGTGGGTGAAAACTCTTTGCCATAAGTTAAAGGTTGATATAATACTCGTAAATTGTCTTTAATTAGTACTAGGACGGAGCCTTAGAAAAAAAAACGTATTTGCAAAGTGATTTTTCACAAAAAACGGCCCTATACAAATCATCCTAATATTAAACAATTAATTATTCCATCTTAATTTGTATATACATCTCTTTTAACTATTTTGATTATCTCAATGTCTCATATTTTTTGATGAATTTAAATTGTCCCATTTTTATTTTTACAAATATCTGTTTTAACAATTTAGATTATCTATTTGTCTCTTATTTTACAATGAATTTAAATTGTTCCATTTTTATCTTTATAAATATCTGTTTTAACTATTTTCATTATCTCATTGTCTTTTATTTTTCGATGAATTTTAATTGTTCCATTTTTATTTTTATATACATCTGTTTTAACCATTTTGAATATCTCAATGCCTCATATTTTTTTTTGATGAATTTAAATTGTGCCATTTTTATTTTTATAAATACCTGTTTTAACAATTTAGATTATCTATTTGTCTCTTATTTTACAATGAATTTAAATTGTTCCATTTTTATCTTTATAAATATCTGTTTTAACTATTTTCATTATGTCATTGTCTTTTATTTTTCGATGAATTTTAATTGTTCCATTTTTATTTTTATATACATCTGTTTTAACCATTTTGATTATCTCAATGCCTCATATTTTTTTTTGATGAATTTAAATTGTGCCATTTTTATTTTTATAAATACCTGTTTTAACTATTTTGATAATCTCAGTGTCTCTTACTTTTCGATGAACTTAAATTGTTCCATTTTTATTTTTATATATATCTGTTTTAACACTCTTCCTATTGTTCTAATTCCGTTAATTCATATAATTCTACTAAGCACTAGAGTAACTAAACATCTGCAAAAACACATCTTAATTATCAATTTCTATGGTTTTCCTTTTCCTTTATCTTTACACATCCACTTAACTCACAATGTTACTGATGAATTCGAGCCCCCACCATACACAGACGCTTATAATGGACCCAAATAACCCAGTCGATAACCTACTAAACATCACGGTTCAAACGACAAATGATATAAATGAATATAAAAAAACTATTTCCACACCTAAAGCTCTAAAAATATTTGCCATGAATATCCGCAGCCTCAATAAAAACTTTGACAATTTACTTGTACTCCTAACTGAATTAGGGAATGAATTTGATATAATTGTGCTGTCAGAGTGCTGGATAAATGGAAATTATATCCCGAAAATAATCAACAACTACTCCGTGTTCAATACAACTCGGCACATGTCCCAATCCGATGGGGTCATAGTTTATGTCAAATCTTACTTAAACCCTACAGTGTCTGAAATTTCAGTTGACCATGCAAATTGCCTCAAAGTTCCTATTGACAACTTAAATGTCTTCGCCATATATCGCTCCCCTAAGCTCAATAATGTCTCCCCTTTTCTCTACTCACTCGAAAAAAAAATCGAAGACTCAACTAAAGATCTCATCATAATAGGTGATATCAACATAGACATACTAAACGAAGCCAGCCCTCATACAACAAAATACCTAAACCTAATGGGCCTGCATGGCCTTATACCATACATCAACATACCTACCCGAGTCACACTCACTACTAAGACATGCATAGATCACATCATGGTTAGAACAAAGCGATCTGCTAAATCAATTGTGTTCGAATCTACTGTAACAGACCACTACTCAACCATCCTAGAATTACATAATTCAAAATCTCCTCCCCCTAAGCCCAGTAATCCTACTCATAAAATTGTAAATATGGATCATCTGATAAAGGCAGTAGAACTAGAAAAATGGGAGTCTACCCTGCTTTCTGAAAATGTCAACACAGCTCTTGAAACGTTTTCTGCATCACTAACTGCCCACATTAATTACGCGTCTTTCCCCTCCAAAACAGCCTCCAACAAAAACAAAAAGTTGAAACCTTGGATTACGAACGGCCTTATCTTCTGCATACGTAAAAGAGACAGACTCCATAAACAAGCACTAAATAACCCTGACCCCCAATTCTCACGATTCTATAAAAAGTATCGTAACATTTGCAATAACCTGATAATAATAACCAAACAAAAATATTATAAGAAAAAAATTGAAGAATCAGGGTATGACAGCAAAGTAATTTGGAACGTAGTCAACGACATATCAGAAAATAAAAAAACCTCACTCAACATTCAATCACTAGTTATAAATGGGAAAAATATCCAAGTTCACGAAGACCCAGAAACCTTAGCTGATCACGCCAACCATTATTTTAGTAATATCGGCACAAACTTAGCCAACAAAATTTTGAAAGCCACAAATAAAACCCAAAATTTTCTAGCTTCAAGGGTAAGACTACAGAACTTTCTACATCCCACACTTATCCTAGCCCCCACATCCACCAAAGAAATTGTTGACACTATACTTTCTATAAAAACAAATAGTGCTGCAGGTAATGACAAAATTTCACCTTACATACTAAAACACATAGCTCACTTCATTACCACACCGTTAAAACACATTGTTAATCTAAGTTTCAAAAGTGGCACCTTCCCCAACCAACTAAAACATGCTACGGTTATCCCAATCTATAAGAGTGGCGACAAAACAAATATCGAAAACTACAGACCCATTTCTTTGCTAAGTGTCCTATCAAAAATCATCGAAAAAATTGTCAAAAGTAGACTTATCTCCCATTTGGAAACCCAGAAGATTCTCTCGCCCAATCAGTTTGGCTTCCAAAAAAAAATTAGTACAGAATCTGCAATCTTAGATTTGACTGAGAACATCTCTAATAGCCTGGATGAAGGCGATTCCTGTCTAGCCATATTCTTAGACTTAGCCAAAGCATTCGACACGGTTTCCCATCCCATACTCCTAGAAAGGCTATCTCAAATAGGCATCCGGGACTCAACTCTTAACTGGTTCTCCTCATACCTAACTGGTAGATCACAAACTGTAAAAATTAACAACACAGCTGAAAGTAACCCTCTACCAATTCAATTCGGAGTCCCACAAGGGAGTGTCCTAGGCCCTATTTTGTTCCTCATTTACATCAACAAACTCTGTAACCTACCCATAACCGGAAAACTAATATCCTTTGCAGATGACACTGTGCTCATAGCTCGTCATAAAAACTGGAAAGGAGCATTTGACATAGCTCAACACGACATAGGCCTTGTAAAGAATTGGTTAGATGACAATCTCCTGACACTCAACGCTGGTAAAACGAAATTCCTAACCTTCAGTCTATCTGTTTCAACCCAACCTACTAACAATCAGAAAATAACAATTCACTCTTGTCCAAGACCTTATTCTTCCTGTACTTGCCCAAACTTAGAAAAAGTATCCCATATAAAATACCTAGGGGTCCTAATTGATCATCATCTTCGTTGGGATCAGCACTTAGCCAGCCTAACTCCCCGAATTCGCAAGCTCTGTTATGTTTTTCGAACATTAAGAAATATCCTTACTCCTACAATAATGAAAACAGTCTACTATGCTCTCTGCCAATCCCAATTAGCATATGGCATCATAATTTGGGGCGGTTGTGCACATTATCTTATTGATCCATTACAAAAAGCCCAAAAAACGATAATACGTACTATCAACAAGCGACCGACAGGATACTCCTCCACTCGACTCTTCACTGAATACAATGTCTTAAACATACGGCAACTCCACATAAAATTTACTCTAATGCATTTTTTGTACAAATATAAGAAAAAAACCCTCGTACACCACAATTACACCACCAGAACAATAACCAACCGACACTACAACGTCCCTACACTACATACCACGTCAGCTCGAAGACATTTCATGTACCTAGCTCCCAAAATATTTAACCTTCTCCCTGTAAACTTAAAAACCGAAACCCAACCCCATAAATTTAAAAAACTAATATCAAAATGGATAAGTTCACATGGAGACCACAATATATAAAAATTGGTACATAAATTAAATTATATTATAATTTTATCAACTAATTATCAATTATTATTAATATTTAATACCATTTTTATTACTATAAATACATTTAGAAACCATGATTTTAATATTTGTAATGCAATTAAATTTGTATAATTTAATAACTTTTAATTTAATTTAATTTGTATATTTTTATTACTTACTTATTATTTAATTGTATAATCTAATTAACTTATATTTCAATCTAAATTGCATAACTTTATAACTTATAATTAACTTATTTTATAAATCCAATCTGTAAATATCACCCGCCATAACACAGGGACATCCCTAGCATGGCGGTTGAATTATCAAAAATATGTATAAATGTTCAACAAGTTCTTATAATAAATAAATAAATAAATAAATAAATTTATCGTAATTTTCATTATATCAACACGTAATGTCATTTGTTTATTTGCCCATTTATATTTTATATTTAAATTTATTTATATTTATTTTATCTCATTAAAATCAACAGTTTGCAATACGGTTAGTTTATTTTTGTGAAATCTACTTAACTAGAAAACCAGTTAAAGTATTACCTATTTTACAAATACATTGCATTTAACAAAATAATATATTAACAAATGAACATGTTTTACATTTATGTAATTATATACAAATTTCGACTACTATTATTAACCTCGGTGACAAGCTGTTTCAGTAGCCGAAATGACGCCCAATCACTGCTTTGCCTTTTTTAAATTCCCAAAACATAATAATACGTTTGATACATGACATTACTACCCACATAACGTCATATTTAATTTTAAGACGAAAAAAACCTGTTGCGAAAAACAGATAACGGTTCTTCTCTTGAAACAGTGATTTTTCACCAACACAGAGGTTATTGAGTAGCCATAAACATACTTACTATTAAGCTTATTGCGCCACGGAGATTCTAGGAGGTCACTGATTTGTATGTCTACGGAGGTCACCTTTACAATGATAACAATACTATTTAAAATGTTGCATGCATCTATCTACAGCACAAGATTTTGTGGGTATATACTATATATATATATAATCTGCATCGCCTCTTATTTTAGAGGCCACAGCTGCAACTTGGATGGTTGAACGGTCGCAGTAAAGAGAATGGCAGAGAAAAATAAGCAGAAATAACTTTTTGTGAGTAACCTTACAAATAAATATATTATTTTTTGTCGGTAACTTCTACAGAAACCGCAGTCACAATTATGACGGTAGTAATCTACCTTAATCTCTAAATAGTATAAAATAAAGTCGCTATCTGCGTCTCTCTGTTTGTGCGCTTAGTTCTTCTAAACTACGCAACGGATGGGTTTTCACTATCATTTAGAGCATTTCTTCCGGAAGGTTTACATATATGATACATAATAATATTTGGCTAATTTATATAGCGCCGTTTTCGTGGAAAATCACCTCAAGGACGCTAGTATGTTTATAGAAAGTAGAGAATATCGATGTTTTATGATCAAGTCGTAAAAATATATTTTCTGGCACTATACATATTGCTAACGCTGGCTAAACCTCATGAGATACATACAAAATAATGTACTACGGAATTGTACATCTTAAAGTGTCAGCTACACTACTCGCTTCGACGCTTCGACGAAGTCCTCGACGAAGTTAGCCGAAGTTCGAAGTGCGTGCCCACACACTCGTGCAACTTCGCGAGTAACTCAGTCCAGTCCTTTGACTCGGCCGCATTTACCGACAACAATCGGAAGTCGGGCGAAGCGAAGCGAAGTTGCCCGAAGCGAAGTGAAGTTCGTGCCCACACTATCGTATTCGGTCAACTTCGATCAACTTCGCGAGTAGTGTAGCTGGGCTTTAAAAATGCCTACAGCAAAGTCCGCTGCGTTAAATATCTCCTTAAAGCCCAGCTACACTACTCGCGAAGTTGCACGAGTGTGTGGGCACGCACTTCGAACTTCGGCTAACTTCGTCGAGGACTTCGTCGAAGAGTCGAAGCGAGTAGTGTAGCTGACGCTTAAGGATAAACCCCAGTAACGCCGGGTACACGTTAGCTAGTGTATTTGTTATAAGAAAAAGCTGCAGTGTAAATAAATGACCTATTTAAAGTTCTTCTTCTTCCATGATATATTACATTGATGGTTATAACGTTCATTTCATACATGAATTGTGAATTCAGGAAAAATGAAATATTTCGGTGTTCCAAACTTTATTTCACTAGGTGTCCTTGAAAAATACAATAAACACTACCAAGTTTAGTTTCATAGTGCTTTTTATTGACGTGCATTATTATTGAAATGATAAACACAATGAATATATGAATTTTAGAGGAAATGTGATTTTTGTATATAATATTATGGTAGATCCGGTATATATTACGTCACAGTTCTTCATAAAATACGGTGATCCATAACATTCATATTATTGCATACATAAAGCTGAAATTTATTTGTCTAACTTCAGAGTTTTGCAATTCAAGCGGTTGGTTTACTTTTGTAATGGTTTCCAACGGAGCCAGCTGTTATTTATTATTTATAGAAAGAAACTAGGCCGATATCCTCCGTAAAAAACAACACCTTTGATGTTGCCTGCAAACTGTGAGGTTAGTTTTTTTTTCAGAGCTACAATAACAATACTACTGGGCGGTGTAATGGCATTCTAGCTGTGATGCAAACGTCATAATGATGTCATTTAGAAGAATAGGAGTCGAACATTATGCTGTGTATAAAAAGGACAAAATTTCCCCGACCCCAGCCGGAAATTATGGGAAAAGAACGAAGTTTGAACTGTGTTCCTCTCCCGTCATTCGTGTCGGCTCGCGGAAATTTTGTCCTGTTTATACGCAGCATAATATACCCAATACAGTAGTATTAGGAACATGTAGATAGGTACTGTACAGACTGTAAAAATGGTCACGAAACAAAAGTTATGCGTTTGGCGTGTAGTTAGAACAAAGACGATTTTCAGTAGTATAGGTGAACGATGTTAGCGACATTTTTGTGCGTGTGGTTTCATACTAATACATAATTAACTTTTAACTAGTTTTTTTATCCACGGGTATAAACCTGAATATATATAATGTGTTGTCGTAAATGAAATCACCAAGGAACGATTTTATGCACAGAATTCGCACACGAGTCTGCTCGCCGGATCTGTCCGCCGAGCAAATCCGACGACTTTATGCTCATCGGCTATGAAATAGGTCATGTTCGGCGAGCCGATCCGTTGCATACATTCACACACGCATCGACTCGTGACGGACAGACAGATCGATGGACCGAGCCGATCCATGTGTGAATTCTACGCATAAAAGGCGTTACAAAACATGATCAATTGTTAACCTACTAACGGAGAGCAGTGACCAAATAGAAGATAATCGAATTACGAAAATGTAAATATATCAGTCAATTATAAATTCAACCAATATTTCATCAAAATCATGGGATTTTTACAGATATTAAGAGGTTCCAGTCCATTAGGTGGCCGCCAAACTTAACAGTATTGTCCGAAATGTGTGTATTCAGAGCCGAATTAAAAGTAGAACATGCAATGCGCAACGTGACATGGAACACTTAGCGGCATTGTTGTTGAAACGGGAAAATTAACCACAAAAACACGACTTCTGTCATTGTCAAAAAAAGTCAGGCAGTTCACGCTGTTACCTGACGTTATGCTGTTAGCGGTTTCCTATTGCGTCAACACACAAAGCAGTGCAATCACATATCACAACAAGTGCCACAACTTTACAGGTATCTAAGTGTATAAAAACAGTTACAAATGTGACGAGAGCGTGAGATTTTTGAAGGTCATGCGAGTAGGATTAGTGTAACATGTATTTAAGATAATTTTGATCAAGTTTTTTTCGAGTCTTTTTAAATGCGCGATATCCTAGTAATTAACCAGATATGAAGTGAAGAAGCAAACGAAATATCAAAATAGATTCTTACAAGAATTGATGGGCGGTGGAGCGGGGGGGGGGTGTTAAGGGATTATACACTCTGCCCTTTAAGGGCAGTTTACACGCAGCGACTTGCATGCGCTATCGATTTATGCAAACGTCGCAATCATTTGAAGTGTATGCAAGTGATTTGCGCGTTATAAACTTTTGCATTTGCTTTTGGGCAAATTAAAACAATTTTATTTTACGCAAATTAACGTTTGCAAGGAATACCGTTTTGCCGTCTTAACGTGCATGCTTACTTGTGCAAATTAGAGTTTGTGCAAGTAAGATTCAGCACGTAGACGGACCTTTAGCGAAAGGCAAGGTTGACCGTTTTTTAAATCACTCAGCAACAGCTGTGAATTTCCACCGGGTGAGTAAAAAAACTTTGTTATTAAAATGACATAATACTATTATCTCCGTTGAACTGTCGCATGACGCATTGATTACTTTTTTTCAAAACGTGTTTTTCTCCTTGGTAATGGTCACGGATTACGAAACGATGATGAAAACTGATGACGTGATGACACTATAATATGCCAAAAGAAAAAGTAGAATAAGCCATTATTGATTCATAAGAATGAACTAATGCAATGAATGACAACATCGAGTTATCAATACGAAATACGTGTCATCACAAAAGGAAAATACAAAAGCTTACAGTAACGTAAAATTCAACCGAATAATTAATAAGGCGTTTGCCTGACAGTGGTGTAGCAACAATAATTTGTAAAATTTAAATATTCGTCCATTGCCAATATATTTGTTGTTCTCATTCAGGATTTTACGTAAACCCGAGCTTATGGCGCTCGAAAAAATGTATTCGTGACGTGAAAAAATTCAAAGTTAAATGCAACATTCGTATCAGCGCCTAAAAAGCCACAGTTTACCCCTGATCTAATTAATAGTACCCACCTAATGCACGCAACTGCATAATGTAATGGCTTAAATATCTACAGATTCATGTTAATAGGTAGATACTTACTATAAACGATGACATGTTTTTATCTTATACACTCGTAATGCGATACACAAATCAAAGATATACGAGCAGACACAAATACTTCCTTTTACGATTCAGTCAAAATATAATGTCACAAGTGCCATTCTACAGATAATTTAACACTCCTCACACACCAACACTAAATCAGCCATTAATTCCGACATACAACAGCACAAAACACGATCACAAAATCAGTTACACTTATAGTCATCTACCCACACGACTAAATCTGGAATGAACTCCTTACAATACATTCCGTATATGCAACACAACGCATTATCTAGTAACCTAAAACTTCCACTAACAACAAAAAACATTGGCAAAAACTCGTAAAGCTTATTTTCTCAGCAGCTTTCTTTGGAACTCTCTGTTCTGTATATCTTTCATAACCTGTTAACCGTGGATGGCCACCATACAAAAATTGATGATTTTTTTAAAGCGATTTTAGCACTCATGTACAAAGGAATTGTATGAAGAATAAGTTCAGAATCATAATTTGATGTATACAGCTACTCTGACGGCTTTGGAATAAATTAACTAAGATTTTTCGGCATGTCATTTTTTCTCAAGGTCACAGACTTCACCACAGTCAATGTATTTATGAAATATTTTTCAATTAAATTTGTCTGTCTGTCTGTCTATTTTAAAATCTATGTTTAATCTTCATTGAATTCCCTTTTAAATTCGTATTATTGTAAGAATAATTTAATCTTAACACTATATGGTCGGGCATTTTACCACCAAATTGGGGGCGAAGCGCGGGTGTTTTTTTTTAAATTTTAGCGCCAAAATTAGACTTTCCGCAAAATATTCATATCTTATGATCTATTTGATATTTTTCGATGAAACTTTCAGTGTTTTACTTTAAAAAGATGTCTTTATTTATTTACTTAGCAATGTATGTGGAATTCCTTTTTTTGTGAACAAAAACTTTCTACTTTCTTAAAAAACAGTAATTCATAATCGAAATAACATATCGAAATTTATTCATACAAAATTACAAGATTATTTAGAAATTTTCAATACATATAAAAAAAACTATAACCTAATAGTGCTTCAATGTGTGATAGCGTTCGAAACACTTTCCTTTATGCAGGGGCACATTGCAAAACTTGCACATGTACCGCGTTTCACTGCGTAGTTTGTGAGCGGAACATACGCGACAACGATTTTTTTTTTTTTTTTGTTTCGCCGACAATAGAAAACACATGACCCCGCACCCATTTAGAACTCCTTGTTTACAAGTTTCCCGCTCCTTACCGCTTTGCGCAACAAAACCAGTAAAGTTTTCTCATTTCCCGCAAAGAATGTGTTAAGATTAAATTAAAAGGAAATTGTTGGATTCAGATGGAATCCTCGTGTTTCACAACATAGTAGCACAATAAATCAGTGATGTCAGAAAGCATTATTATCTGTGAAATATACTGCCCACAGTAACTCAGTTAAGTCCCGTGAGAAGGGCCGCAGGCGATGCTACTAGCTACTACTAACTGTCCACCCAGCTGATATATTTAAAAGAGACACTTCCTGCAACACGCTTAAATAGCTAGGGAGTATTTAGATTTAACCTAAGATTATAGAACTGTCGGAAAAGCAGCGTGCGCTAGCTGTAAACGGTTGAAAACAATGGATTATTAACTTTTCATAGGAGGGCCCTAAGATTAACCTCTTGCTCTTATACATTTCTGGGGATACTGCGCGGATGGAACATTCAACGAAAGGAATAAATTAAACTAGATCTTACATATACCTATGCTGTATGATGGAGGAAATCCAAAAGTCAGAAAATCCCAGCTGTTAAGCGTAAAAATGATCTAGATATTTGTATTAAAACCATTTTGATATTTTTCCAATTATTTTATTTTTTGACCGTGACCGGTTTCAGCTTATTATATTCATCTTCAGACTGGTACCATTATTCCTATGTTTTATTTACACAATAAACGGAGAAATCGTGGGGGAATAGGGGTGGCATACAATGATTTTGTTACAATTACCAATTATTAAGAATATAATAATAGTATCAATAGACACAACTGTAGCCTGACAACAGTAAATGGGTGAAAGCAATCCAAATAAGGTATTCCCTAAATCAATAAATCTAATGAAACCGACTGCCTACCTCTGCTTCGTCTTATTTCATTTATTTATTGTTCTGTGTATTCCCAATCTACTATTTTTCCAACTTTCATGGTGAAGTATTTTGTTGTTGTCATGTTATGCATCTGTTTTCATGCAACAAACGTCAAACCGCATACTAATGTTGGGAAACATACAAAATAAAATGCTTCTGACGTCATTCTAAACCGTTCTCAGCACCATTTCGTAGCATTGTTGAGAAATTTACAACTATCGTGACGTCATCAGATTCAGAATCGAATTGACAATATGTCATTTCAAACTGTGGATATATGACAATAAAATAATTTAGACAGTGAATAATTAAAAAAAACCTAAATAAAGTTTACTCATTTACAATCCTCGGGTTATCAAATTCGTATGTGTCATTTTCCTTCTCTCTGGTTATTCAACCATCTGTATTAACGACCGGCCATTCCTCGTTGGCGACAAGTCTGCTTAGAGATGAACCACTCCACCGCTGCATCTCTGAACCCTCACATTAAGGATACGCCTGAAATAACTCAAGTATTGAAAACAAACAAAGTCCAAGAGGACGAATGCGGGCTAAAGCCGGTCGCTGGAAGCGCCAAAGACGAAAATTAGCTTCGTTTTTTGTCCTAACGCTGAAATAAAACATCTGTTGTGATGTTATTCATGAAATGGTCGTTCAATCAAACAGTGTCCTCAAAGGGAAGCAAATAAAGGATCTCACTGTAATAGAATAATTTTTTAAATGTCTGCTAAGAAGATTCTCATTTCTGATCACAAACTGCCTCCTTTTCATATTATGTTTTAGTTTTAACGTTCTAGTTTTGTCCTGCCCTGCTGTGGTTGTTATTCTAATTTTGTCATCACTTTGAATGAACAGTATAAGGACGGGTTGTTTCGGAGAATTTGAACAATTCATCAAATTTCAACGTTCATTTTCGGGTTCTGTGAAAGTCCTATTCAAGTTCTGTTACTATATCATTGTAGGCTAGTTGCTTGACAAACTGAAATAAAAACAGAACTTGAAAAAATCTTTCACAGAACTTGAAAATGAACGTTGAAATTTGATGAATTGTTCAAATTCTCCGAAACAACCCGTCCTGTGCTATAATATTAGATCTGTATTGGATAAGGCACACTGTAGGGATAATTTAAGAACATGACCAATAATAATACTAGCTTACCAAAATTCTACGATTCCGAGACTTTACAGCCTCGGAAACAAATATTCTGATCTGGGTGATATATTTCATCTTAAATCAGTATAAATTTTGTATATTCTATCACTTTTATTCTTCTAGACACAAATAGACCTATGTACCCATACAACTTCTTCGCTTCTACTACTTTGTTTTGTTGAATCTTTTAAATTCAATTATATGTGTGAGGATTCTTAGTTCCTGTTCACATTTTTAACTATGAATTTTATTCTGTGTTTTTATGCAACCTTTTTTCTCATTATTGTGTTGTGTTTTTCGTGGTTCATATGTATTTTGTTCTGTGTTTTTTTTGCAACCTTTTTTCTCATTATTGTGTTGTGTTTTTCGTGGTTCATATGTATTTTGTTCTGTGTTTTTTTTGCAACCTTTTTTGTCATTATCTTTACATTTTTATTTATTGTATTAATTTTTAAGTGTTTACTTTGGTACAAATAGCTTGTAATTTTTTTTAAGAAAAGCCCACTAGGGTCTGTAATAAATAAATAATAATAATAAATCGTAAATTACCGTTTTTATGTTTGTTATAGTAAAGCGCACATGAAGTGAAATGACACTCAACTGCCCTATATAAATGCCATGTTATTATTATTATTATCTTGCATTCTATAAGTTACCAAACGGCTACGAAAAATAATTAAAACAAGTTTTTTTAACAAACTAATAATGATGAACATCGTTTTTTTATTGGTTAAAATGTATGTTTATACTTCAAAACTCCATAGTTTATGATAGAAACTATGAAAATTAAGTAACAAGCTGAAAAAAGTTGCGCTTGTCTATGAATTGCAGACAGAAAAACGTGTGTAAATTTAATGACACATGAAGGTAGAGAAGCGACTATATAAATAATTATACTACCAACGAGGACATAAGACTTATGTACCTATTTTTTTAAATGCCCAAATCTACTTACAATTCAATGCCAAACGAACGATCTACAGTTAAACAATAGCCCAAATGCATTACATTAGAATAACGTACGTTCCCATACATCGATTGAAAAGGTTGTTAACTTTTCGTGAATTAAAAAATCTAATAATACCGACAACTGTCGCTAGATGTCATTCGGGTTCTGAAAGGTCAAGGCGATATCGGACTGATGAACTAAGTTTTTAAGACTTAATATGTCTACACAAAATTATTCATGACAAGCTTGAAGCAACTCAATGTGTGAGCAATATTCTTATTAAAGTTCCCAATAGACGTAATCTAAGGAATCATAATATATTCCATCTAGAATTATTTAAGAACAATATTGCCTACTTCAATCCATTATCTAGAATGTGTCGTCTGTACAATTCTATTGAGTGTAACTACATAGATATATATGCAAATAGTCTCACTTATTTTAAAAAGCAAATTAGCAATAGATTGTGAATGTTTGTTGTTTTTTTTTTATTTACTCTATTTGTTTTCTGTTTTATTTTTGTTTCTCTTGTTTTTTTGGATCATATATTTATCTGTATGTTTTGTTTCTGATATCTCCTTTTTTTGCCTTTGCTCACGTTTTGCTGTTTATATATTTTTTGTTAATACATAGTGTATAATGACACTTAATCTGTGCATGATGTGAACATTTTTAAGTGGACTGTTGACATATACGTTTTTTTTCTGCAGCGCTTATCTAATGATTTTTTTTCATGTTAATAGTCTGTAAATGTTCCTAAACAATAAATAAAATAAAAATAAAGATCAGTGTGTTTTTAATGACATTTTTATCATAATATTTATCTACACTAAACAGTCAATAAAGTATATTATTACTGAAGTTTGTGGTCCTTTAAGTACCCGAGCTATAAAGCTTACTAATAATAATAATAATAATAACATGGCATTTATATAGCGCAGTTTAATGTCATTTCACTTCTGGTGCACTTAACTATAACAAACGTAAAAACGGTAATTTAGTATTAGTGGTCATGTTCTTAGAATTATTCCTACAGTGTGCCTTACCCAAAACAGATCTAATATTGTAACACTAAATATACTGTTTATACAAAGTGATGACAAAACTTAGAATAACAATAAAAGCAGGACAGGACAAAACAAGAACATTAAAACAAAAACATAATATAAAACAGGAGGCAGTTTGTGCTCAGAAATGTCAAAACTGCGCTACACAAATGTTAAATTATTATTATTATTATAGCAACATAATTTCTGGCAGCATCGCAATGTAATAGTCCAATGATATTGTCTTATCATAAAGTTTTTTTTGTGGGAAAATTTATGCAGCAAAGACAACAAATATGGCGATAAATGCATAGGTCTTGAGAAGGGGAAAAATTTCAGTAAACAAGCAAAAACATTACTTACGGATTCACTGGAAAACTCAAATGAATAATGAAGGCATTTATATTCGTAAATCTCCAAAGTGGAATATGACTTTAGACTTTCGAGGTACAGAAATAAACGTACATATTGTAATATTTTAGGTATAGCTGATACCTTAAATATTACAATATGTACGAGACACAAAAAAATTTAACTGTTTTAATAATTTACATCATTCAATGCAAATTGAATTATGTTCATAATTTGTTTAAGACTGAAAGTTTTTTCTTTTGTTTTTATGAGCAGACAAATATACACATTCACAGTACAATTTACCGATTTCAATCCTTAAGCATACTATTATATTGATAAAAAAATGCAGATGTTATAGAGAAAATACCCAACTCAGAAATAGGACATCTTGTAATATATAAAAATTCGCCCGCAAAACTCGAAAAGTAGTCGACCGATATCGCTAAAAAAATTCAAAGTTTGTTCTTATTAGTGCCAGAAGTGGTTAGAGAGTGGTTTGAATGGTAGATAAGTCGAGGACGCCGGAGAAATACTCAACGCAATATGTTAGAATGAATTACGGAGTCGAATTAAAATCGATGTAATGTAGTTTTTAAACAGTAATATTGTGGACTACAGTAGTAAATGGTGGACGCCCGAGAAAGAAATAGCAATAGCGAAGCAGTGCGGGGTCCACTAGTCAGTTATTAAAGGTACTGTAAAATTAAATGCATACATATCAAAGATACTAATTTCGGTTGTCTGTCCTGCGTAACTCTGATTCAATGCACCTTAGAACTCGGATTTGCTTTGAATTATGTGTCATTTTCAAAATTGGAACTTATTGTGTGAAGAATTCGGACAAGCGATAAAATACCTACCTATAATATTTATTTTTAACAGAAAATATTTAAATTGTCATTTACAAAAATTGGAACTTATTTGTCAAGAATTCGAATATTTCGTGAATCGTGATTCTGCCCAAGTAAATAATAATAATAACCATATTAAACGGCCCACCTGTTTCATGTGATTAAAATAAAATACATGAACCATGCCCATATTGCAAATACTCATATATGTTGCTTTTATCTATACGGCACCCTACCCCCTGATTAATTATGACCTGAATAACTTTATGCTACTTTAAATATTTACATATTATAATGAAACTTGAGTGTGGCACGGAAACGATAATAATTTGTAAAAAAATACTGACGTTATTCCCATAGCTTTGGTATAGAAAACAAAGGACGACCCTCAAATATAATATACTAGCTGGCTTCTACCCGGCGATGCTCGGGAATTGGTCAATGGTTTGGGGTAATGTTTTGTGGTTTTTAAGATATACAATTCCGTAGTATATTAAATCGATGTATCTCGTAAGGTTTAGCCATATATTAATATTACAAATTGATTACAAAACATCGACTTTTCTCTACTTTATATAAATATAATACGCATATAACACACACATATATATATATATATACCTCGCCGAAGAAATTCTCTAAATAATGGTGAAAACCTTATAAAAATCCGTTGGGTAGTTTAGAAGAACTAAGCGCACAAAAAGACAGACGCGGATAGCGACATTGTTTTATACTATTTAGAGATTGAAGATGATAAAAAAATTATTAAAATTGAGTCAGCCGATGTATCTGTGGTCACGTATAGATTAAAACATAACATTGTAACAAATCTTTGTGTTTATATTTGAAAATACGGTCGTAGGTGTTGATACGTACAATATGAGAAACATAGTTATTATATCAAGGAAACATGTTGTGAACTCAACCTCAGTGTTAATTCAAGATAAAAAATGCATTATTGTATTGGTAAATAACTGTATCGGAAGGTCTTTTGTTGAATCAGAAATTAAACTGCTGCATTAGCAAATCTGATGAAAAGGATAACATCAAGTGAATGATGATGACTTTTTGCGAACTATCAACTTTCACCCGAAGAATCAATTTGTTCGCTTTTCGGAACAGCTCATATGGTCTCACAGAAATCGTTGGCTACCTTACTGTCATGGTTAGAAATATTATCTATACGGTGTTAGGAAGAGAAAGCACCACACTTTATATTCAAATCTAAAAGTAAACCACAGAAGAATTAAAACTAAATTTGAAACTAATGGTGCTGCCACACGCAAAGCTCACTCAACAGATAATATAAAGCACAATAGCGCTCGCCATACAATCCCATACAGACCCAACACACGTAAAAAGATAACGCGCTATAAGTGTGGTTCTGAACTTCGCTAACCGAATTTATTTTACGCAACCGCTCCCGACGCGATATTTGAAAAGTTATGCGTCCCCCTCTCCGCCGTAAAAAGGAGAGGGGGTCATTTTAATTACGGAGCTACCAACTAAGTTCCGTGTTCCCTTTGACAGCCATGACATAAGCAGCCTAATAATGCATTTCTTATTTATTATGTTAGCTCATATCGTCATGTGTGCTAGTAAATTTAGAAACATAAAAAAAAACTTTATTTGGCAAACATACTTAACATATATTTAAAATATAAATATAATCAATATTTGAATTTGAAGTAAACAAATTTTCGCCCTTTCAAAATTAATCATATTTTTAATCTCAGTATGTTTATATGGTAATATCATTCGGTTTTTTGATAAAAGTTGGACGGCTTGGACGAAAGTTGAGCTTATTTTACAATAATTTATTATATGTCGCTTTCGTCGATCGGCGTGCGAACTGCGAATTTCCTGATTCGACGGAGAGGTTATGTCAGGTTATGTGAAAATGCGCTATTTACGCGCAGATTGTTTAAAATCTAAAAAGTTTATCAATAGCATTTATAATTATATAGTTGGCGGCATCATCATCTGAGGATGAGCTGTCTAACAGATCCAGCAATAGGCGACAAGTATCATCCATTTCGAAAACGCGCTCAAGCTGTCAGTAAGTAAAGTTGTCACTTTGACAGATGAAATTATGTTCCTCGGCCGCTCTCGAATTCAACTGACCCCCTCTCCTACCATAGGAAGAAATATTTGATAGCGTCGTGTGTCGGTAGAAAAGATGATGCGCTGTACATTAACTTTTGATGTGAGCTTTGCGTGTGGCAGCAGCTTAAAGGTTCCAACCGCAATTTGAGAAAAAATATATGAAATTTCGTGATTTTTTTACTCATTATTTTTATATGCAGTAACAGTAATATTTACAGTGTTTTTGTTAAATACCACGACACCTTAAATCATAATTAAATTTTAAAGTTAAAATTTAACTTTTTAATTTAATCATTATCATGTCCTTTATTTAGTTTTTGTTATAACGTGTTTTTTTTTAAAAATATTATCGTTAATTAAAAATATATATTTCACTTATTGATATACATATTTACGAAGTGGTGATTGAATCCTCATTCGATTTCAATAACTTTGATTGTATAAAAATGAATTATTATAGTACTATTATTCTGCGTTCTCGAGAAGGTAAAATAGCAATCCATGGTTTTTCAACCTATATTCAGCTTCTGTTTTGTGAGTGCATATTACGAAAGGGTGATGACTTTTGCATCGCCTGGTAAGTGTAATTACCTATGGGGGTAAATGTAGGTCAACTGAAAGGAACATCAAAATTCAGAAATCTAAACCCAATGAAGATGATATATTTATCAATGCAGCTACAATAAAGCAGTTTTAAATTGAAAACAATTGTCGCGATGGCCAATCTTGAACCGTCTTTTTCAATGCTGCTCTAGTATGACAATGCTGCTAATGGATAGCAAACAGTGATGAGTAATGACTAACCCAATTACTAATTAGTAGGACAGGATAGATCACAAACGGAGGAAATACGTAGGTACTTCCTATCTGTTACTTTGTACTCTGTATTCTCGGTAGGAACTGCGATAGCTCGACCCATATTTGAACTATGACTTATAATGTGTGATACGCAGGAAACACCCAAGCCTTAAGACCACGTAGTAAGCGTTCAAAGATGGTTTGGAAGGGAGATATTAAATACAATTGTTAGAGGGAGCGCGATAACAATTAAGCGAAAATGGTGAACAAAATTTAATAAAACACGACTCGTTCGAAATAGAGCAAACATCTCTCGACAAATGCTTGAGTTGCATTTAAAGATACACTGTGAATTATTTCATGCCTTTAACATATTAAATAACAGAACAAAATGTGTTTTAAATAATTTTCGGAGCTTACTTTGCGATTTTTTTCTATCAAGGGAATTTCATATAATTAACGATTTGTCATAAACTCATAACGAATGTATAGATATTATCTTCTAAAATAACTATTTTTTCTTGGAACCTAAAACCTTAAAGAGTTAACGAGAAACTTGTTATAAATCGGTAGAAATTGGGTGTGCGAGGCTTAAATTGAAATTATGAGATCGATAAAAATGAATGTAATTAGGCATCAGGAGCTCAATTGATCCCGGTCAGTTGACGACTAGTAAGGCTAGGTATTTAGCGAATAAAGTACAAATTATAACACAGTCTGCACAGTGTAGAGACAGGGGAACTATAACGCTACCCGGTTGAGCAGCGTTGTGATGCAGGTCAAGGCAGGGCTGTAGGAAGGGATTATTTATTAATGCGGGTCTTTAAGAGTAAAAAAAGGACATGTACATTGAATTTTCTACTATTTATTAATTACAATCGTGTTGTACTTAATACATTAGTAATTACTAATTATTCATAAAACTACTTCTTCTAAAAAGTAGTTTTATGAATAATTAATAATCTACTTCTTCGTTATTTCTTCTTCTTCTTCTTCTGAGGGCCTACTCCCAATTAAAGGACTTCTCTGGTTTATTATAATTATGGATAATGCGGGAGAAAATGCGTACAAAAAGCCATTGGTGCATAGTCACAACACAAGATTTACTGAAAAAAAAGGCCTAAAAATTCCACTAATATCAAATAAGTATGGTAGCAGAACACTTGACTATTTGATACCTGTGATTTATAACAAATTTAACGAAAACTTTAACTTGAAAAATAATGAGGAACCCTGCCCTAAACTGACAAAAAAGTGGTTAATAAATGAACAAAACGTTTATCTATCCTAAACATTATATTTGGTATTAATATTTAAACTTAAGCTAATGTGTATTATGTTATAACATTAAATGGTAGAACCTACAGACAAGCTGATTGTCACAGCTTTGTGGGACTACCCATATCTTATATTGTATTAAATGTAATTATATTAAATTTAATAAAAAATTTTTTTTTAAAAAAGTCCCTCGGAATGAAAAAAACGTTTGAAACGTGGGAAAAGCACGTGCTCGTTTGTTTTTCACAGTTTTTTAAACGAAAGTATGTTCCTATCTACATTTTGGAATTTTTTCTAGAAACCAGTTATTCTTGAAGTTGGATGATATCACTGGATTCACCTGATAGTAATATATCTCCCTGTAACATCCCCGATTCCCTTTTCCATGTATATTATATTCACCTGGCATCCATTTCTTTCGTCTATTCACGGTACGTGCAAAAAAAATTCCAAACTCAATTTCTTAAGAATAAACTTAAACAAGTACGGAGAAAACGCAGAGAAAACAATATTCGGTTCAGAAGGTAGAAGTAATATGTCAGGATGTAGCAATTCAGAGGGGTTTGAAAATTTAGGTAAAGGTTTTACGAAACCAGCTTCTCTCACTCACCCTTGCGAAAACTATCCATTTTATATGAGAGTCTAAGAACTGCCAGAAGGACTGGGAAGTAAACGAAAAGCCAACGTATTGTGAATCGAAAGTTTACCGAGAAAGCAATCTCGCAATGGAAACACGAAAGTAGGACGAGAGAATTGAAAAAAGTATTCGCTCGGAAGAAAGCTAAGAACAGAATAATATTCTTACCGTAAGACCCGGAAGTAAGGGGAAAATATTATCATTAATATTATTATAATATATAGTCGAGGAAAATTGAACGTACGACGCCTGGGCGGGACCCAAACGCGATGCCAACTCAGCTACTGACCGATCAAATAATCAATGCGTTACGTTTTTCTTTGATTTTCCAAAATGAAAAGAAACACATTACAAAATTTTGATTAAAAAAAGTTTACTAAATTATAAAACAATTGTTGCACCACACATATACCACTAGAATTCTTTATCTTAATAATGTAGAGCTAGATTTATTTCTAAATTGAGGCCGTCAGCTCCAAAAAAAGTTAGCTTCTCAGCACGTTTTTTTAGATAATCTAGCTCCTTTTTTCATGCAATACTAAATTTGAGAGGTTATTTCTTTAGGGATTGAATCCCCCCCGTATTCTGAATTTTCGATCCAAAATTTTTAGCACCTTTTTGGATGACGTCTGGCTAATTCATTCATATTGAAATTATTGGTAATCCGGTTATAAACGGGATTGCATGCCTTGCGAATGAATTAACAGGTTTCACGATAAACTTATAATAAATTACGAATATGTTACTACGATGTCCATTGATGCTAATATTAGTCTGTGACGATGTCGGAACACGTGTTCATAAAAAGCCAAATATTTTCGCATTTTGTCAGGCAAATGTACGTGTTCCGATATCGGGACATTTTCACCTTATTATAAAAGAAATTATGCAAAACTTATTAAAATCTTTAGGTTTTTTATATTACGACAAGTGATAACGATTGACACAAAACTAAGAATCAATTCTAAAAATATAGTACTATAGGATTCATATGTCTTATACTGATTTATAAATGTGAAAATTCTAACTATACAATTGTAAATGTTCTCCAAAATGCCCTGGAAAGAATCTCAGACTTGTGATGTCCCGAAAGAAACCATTCATCTGTTCTGAATGCAATTACTAAAGTTATCCAAATTGACCCTGGTAATAAATTACATCTTTGCGATTCTTTCAAGGATAAAGAAACCATCCTGTCACTTCGAATGCAATCATCAATGTTCTCAAAATTTGTTTTGACAGCATCGCCATTCCATTGTAAGAATATTATGTGCTAAATACACAATTTGGCTGTCCTGAAACGGGAATCCTTCCCAGTTGGACAGACAAAGGTTCATTTTGTTTTGTATTGTTTATAATTTATTGTATTGTTTATAAATAAAAAATCAATTTTTTTAAAGAATTTATCATATTCTAAAGCAACGGAATACAAGATACTAAGCGCTAATCAATGTTGTGCTTCATAATACCATATTATTATTTATGATAAAACATTCTATGTTGACAATAATAAGTTATTTTTCTTTTTAGACTTGGGTGCTTTCAAAATAGAACTAGGCCCCAGCATGAATCCACGCACAATAAGATTAATGCAAATTAAAATATGTCAAACGCGTTGAGTCTTGTCTATACTTAGAAATAAATTATTCTTCTCCATATTGTGTACCTAATTGGACAGGAATGTCACTGCTCCTAATGTTCTAGAAAATGGCTGTTTTTATTGCTGTAATGGGAACCTTTTCTGAGTACCTCTGCCGCTGTAAGTAATGACAAACTCGAGCAAAAAGTACGGAAGAAAGAGGGTCAGGCCACTGAATATATAATACTCACTAGAAATGCTTTTCATGTAGTTTGAATGGAAAGCGATTTTTGGTTCTAGCCCATTTGCACGCGTTCTCTCTCTCTCTCTCTCTCTCTCTCTCTCTCTCTCTCTCTCTCTCTCTTGAACTGCCCTACATTGTATACGTCATTCCATTCGATCGAAATGAAAATATGCAGAAATTAGAGGCAATCTTAGTACGCGCTTAAAAAAATACTTTGTGGTAGTAAGTTCCGGAAATGGAAAATAATTCAAGTTGAAGGTTATTTCGTTAAAATCAAATCAAAATCGATCGTTCACTTGGCGGACATTGTGAAATGTTTAAGGTTAGTTTTTTTCTTCTCTTATTTAACCCAAAATATGAACCTATGATCGTAAAATAGGTCCATAGGTTCTTAGTTTGGGTTTAGTTTAAAAAAAACTATTTTGATATTATTATGTCAAAACATGGCGTGAAGAAGAGACGTCAAATTATCTGTTTTTTTAAGTATTAGCTACTAAAATAACATATTTTCCGTTTCCGGAAACTGTAATACTTAGTTCTCTTTATAATGTAACTGATGTATTTATAAAATAAAATGTGCCTATTTTTTTTTTTTTTTTTTTTTTTTTTTTTTATTGTACGACAGACAGGTAAGTCCAATTATGGTACAATTTTATTAAAACTAACAATACATGTACATATATTTTTTAAAACATGGTATAGTGATATTAAACACATCTATATCCGCTGGTAGGGCATTTAGTAAGGTCATACCTCTTGTCATGCTATGTCGGGCAATGACATCTGTCCGACCCTGCGGTATACAGAATAGGTCGTGGCTACGATTTCGACAGTATTTATCAGGAACGAATAATCCACAGCATGACAGGAGATATGGGCAATCGATAAGGTTTTTTAGTAACTTTAATTCAAATACCATGAGTCCGGCATTACGCCTAGTCTCCAGGCTTTGGTAATTTGTCTCCTTTAGCAGTTCCACGTGATGCATGAATTTCGGATATATTCCGTATGATCGCATGTAAACATACCTTAGGAATTTTTTTTGAATTTGTTCAATCATATTTATGTATTTAAGTTGATAAGGTATCCAGACAGTACTGGCGTACTCCAGCTTGCTTCTGACCACTCCGTTGAACATGGAGGTCATTGCTTCTTTGTTATTGAATTGTTTGCAAGTTCTAATTACAAAACCAAGAGTTTTGGAGCAAGCCGAGGTAAGCTGGACTATGTGGTTTGAAAATGTCAGCTTGGGATCAAAGATCACCCCAAGGTCCTTGATGATGTTTACGCGTGTAAGTACTTCACCATTCATTCTATACTGGCAGAATACCGGATTTTGTGAACGACTATAAGTCATAACAACGCATTTTTTAATATTGAAGTTAAGTTTATTTTCTACCGACCATATCATGATTGAATCGAGGTCGGCCTGCAGTTTCGAATAATCATAATATGATTCGATTTCCTTCATCAGTTTCATGTCATCTGCGAATAGTAGACATGAGCTGTGACGTATGCAATCTTGAATGTCATCAATCAGAATGAGGAATAACATGGGACCGAGATTCGATCCTTGAGGAATTCCTGACAGAGCTGCGAACTTATGGGAGTCGTATCCATTTATATTTACATACTGACTTCTATCTTTTAAATATGACGCAAAAAATGTCAGTAAGGGTTGATTAAAACCTATTTTATGCATCTTTTTTATTAGAATATCGTGATCTACTCGGTCAAATGCCTTTGCGAAGTCCGTGTAAATTACGTCCGTCTGATGCCTACAGTCTAGGCCTTGTGCTACCCGTCGAGAGAAAGAGAGTAAGTTGGTTACCGTTGATTTCTTCGGTAAGAAGCCATGTTGATTACCTCTTAAGAAAGGCGTGATTTGTGGACTGATTTTATCACAGATAATCATTTCAAAAATTTTTGGAATTGTTGACAGTACTGCAACTGGTCTATAATTTCTGACGTCAGTCTTTTCATCAGCTTTGTGAATGGGGCTGACCCTCGTTAGTTTCCAACACTGTGGAAATGTGGAAGACATGATGCAGAGATTAAATATGTACGCAAGGGGAACACAGATATTTGGAGAGATTTTTATAATTATTGAAGGAGGAATACCGTCCGGACCAGTAGCCTTATCAGGTCGGAGATTCCGGATACAAGTTTCTATTTCCTGGATGTTGGTCAATCCGAGTGAGATATCTCCAACGTTCCAGGGTGATGCTGTTGGGAAATTGGTTTCAAGTTTAGGGGTTACTTGACTATAGACGGAATGAAAATAGTCAGCAAACTTATTTACAATTGTGTTAGGGTTAGTAAAAGTTACGCCTTCCTCAATCAAGCATGTTGGTGAGGTTGGGTTAACTTTTTGTGACCTAATATAGTTCCAGAAAAATTTTATGTCGTCTTTGATCCCATTCTGAACATTTTCCATGTATTGTTTTTTAGCAAATTTTATTTCAGATTTTAGCTCGGATCTACTCGCTGAAAATATCAGATAATCGGATTGCTTTTTGTGCAATAGATATCTTTTTCTGAGCGATTCCTTTTTTTTCAGTTTATCTATAATGCTCTTATTGAACCATATCGGATATACATCGTTTGTGATGTTGGGTTTGTTATTTGGTATACATAATTCAAAAATACTAAACAGTACATTGTTTAAATATTTCACTGCTTCGTCTACAGATTTTATGGTGTACAAAAATGTCCAATCAAAATGCGAAAGAATATTATTGCACAGTTCTATGTTTGCTCGCTTATAATTAAATTGGTGGAAATTATAATTGTGGAGCGAAGGCGGGGGCCCGCGGGGGGCGCGGCGATCGTTTTGGCGGGGTCTTCGTCTGCACCGAACCGCTCTTGATAGGCGCGCGGAAATGTCCAGCGTCGGGTGATGCTGGTCTTCATTCACCAGTGGTTCCTCGCTTCTCATCACGTCACACACATTTATATTACTAAGGATAAGATCGAGAATGTTATCGCTACTGTTCTTCACTTTATTGTACTGCGTCAGTCCATTCGAGTTTGTGAAATACGAAAAATCAGTTAAGACGTCTTCGGGTTTATTATTTAAGTTAAAATCACCCAAAATTATTATGTTCTTATTTAATAATATATTGGCTTTATTGTCTAAATGTTCATAGAAAATACGTCTATTTTCGCTGTCATCTGTGCAGTAGAAGTACACTACACATATAAACACAGTGAAGTTATCTTTACAGACTTTTACCCAGAGGTGTTCGCCATCTGTTTCTAGCTCCCTTACTCTTATTGAATTTAACGGTTTACGTACTGCGAGCAGTACCCCTCCCCCTCGTTGCCCCTCTCGGTCCCGGCGATGTACTGTGTACTGGCTGGTGGACAACAGTTCTGCGTCGAATACAGAGGTTTGCAACCATGTTTCAGTTAGAGCAATAACTTCAGAATTTTGTGAAATAACGTTGTTCGAAAATTCACCTATTTTCGTATTTAGACCACGCACATTTTGGTATTTCAACGCTAGTTTTGCCATTTTTAGGTAGGTAAAGATTTACCTGATTGTGTGCCACCTTCTTTATTTGATGGTGATAAGAATTTAAATTTAGACACAGCGATACCTGCCGGCCAGTTGGCGGCATCTAGGAATGTATCTTTCTTTTCTTCCGGGACACCTATTTTGAAGGAGGTGTAGTTCCCTTTTGCCTTCAATGAGACAATATCAAATTCGGAGTCCGGTTCAATGGTTTTGAGAAATGCGTGCACGTGTGTGCTATCGGTATCTAGGCTAAAGCGCCAAGCGTGGATATAATGCTTTCGCTCTATTGCTCGCAACGCCGTTTCTTTTTTAGTGCCCGTTATTATGAGGGATGTACGATGTCGCGGCTTTCGTGCTTGCACCTGCCACTCACTCTGATAATCAACGTGTTTAGAATTGATTGGTTCATTCAGTGGCTTAGCTTTATTTTTTCTTGGTTTCCTTTTCTTTATTTTTTCGTCCGGGTTAGATTTCCCGAGATATTCCTCATTTGTCGGAGATGCTGATGAGTTTGTACCTTCTGCCGATTCGTCCAAGGCCGATGGCCCGCTAGATGAAGACTTGATCGGGATTGATCCTTCCGTAGAATTACCCGAGGTAGACGGCCCACTGGTTGCGTGCTCCCTCGTGCCGTAGGTGCTGGCGGCTTCCAGTGCAACTATCTTCGCCGACAGTTTGGCGACGGTAGTATTTTGTGCAACAATAAGGTTCGATTGATCACTAACCTTGTTATGTAGCTCTGTTATGATGTTTTTTAGGCCACTAATCTGGTCCGTGAGGTCCTTAATGGCAGCGGTGACCGTTTCCCAGGCTTGGGTCGATCTTGTCGCCATATCAACACTGTTATACAGTTAATATTCAGAGCACTGATAAGAACACGTCCTTCACGAACAATTCACTTGTTAATTATCGAAATATTTACCGATTTTTTTTATTTTTTATTGTACAACAGAACATTCATTCCAGTTACAGTACAATTTTACATACAGTACAATTTAACATCATATCAGCATTTGGGTAAGTGACTCTTCAATAATTGTTTTAGGTCATTTAGAGAACAGTCATTTACATCCAAATTCTTTGCTAGTTCGTTCAACAGCACCACTCCCCTCGTCATGCTATGCTTTGCCAGGATGTCGGTTTTGCCTTTTGGTACTCTGAATAAGTCATGGTATCGACTTCGGCTGTAGTGGTCTGGTACATATAAATCATAGCATCCCAAGAGGAATGGGCTATCAATAAAATTGTTCCAAATTTTGAAAGATATAATGGCTAGGCTTGCTTTCCGCCTAGTTTCCAGACTCACAGAATTAGTTTCCTCAAGTAAGTCGATATGGTGCATGAACCTGGGATAGGTTCCATGCGTCCGCATATAGACATACCTGAGGAATTTCTTCTGGATTTGCTCTATCATTTCAATGTACTTCTGGTGGTACGGTGCCCAAACATCGCTCGCATACTCCAGCTTGCTTCTCAGTATGCCATCGAACAATGCTAACATAGCATCTTGGTTATTGAACTGCTTGCATGTCCTAACGACGATGAAAAGAATTTCTGCATTTGAAATTTAAGATCCGATCGGTCAGACTTTTGGTAAAAGAAACACGCCCACATCGCATTTCTTATATTCTTCTTCATTCTATGCGTCAGGCAAGCCTATTTTAGGAGCCATTTATTATTCGTTACGCGAGTAGGTACTGCATTCCCTTCAGGAGTCTCAGGAAGGTATGTGTATTTGTTATTGAAACTCAAATGCAAGAATAAAATAACCCTAGTAAATATTAATTAACATTGCTTTCCACGGAGAAAAATGACTTTTGCTAATTTATTAAGAATCTCTTTAAATTATTGGTAATTCCGCTTAGTAACGAGAAGCAGGCGTTAAAAATGAATTAACAGGTTTCCGAAATGGTGATAATACATTGGTATTTTACTAAAAGTTCATGAAAAATCTATCAATTCATCCGTTAAGGGCGTGCAATCTCGTTTTTAACCGGATTACGAATCATTTGAAGAGATTCTTAATAAATTAACAATATTCATATATCGTCCTCCACGCTAGGAGTTCACAATTGTTGTGAGGGACATTTTTCAAGGGTAAATTGATTATTTGTACCATTGAAACTTTGATCAGTTTTCTTGGTAGCACCTACAGCGTTGCATTTGAACCCGTGCATTTTGTAGACATGAAATGAAAGAGTACTATTATAAGAAGACAACAATAATAATGACTGCATTCTGTGCGTGCACCGAGATAAACAGGAGACGACGTTCGATGAACAGGTTTAATTACTACGTTATTATCTCCGGAATTTCGAACGGATATCGCGAACGTGACTCAGATAATACTCGTAAATACACTCGTGCGGTTGTCAAGAAAACGGAAGAGCAGGAGATGAAAATTATTAGATATTATTGCAAAAATTCGTAGTTATTATTTGTAAAGAATAATTCAATTTATTTATTTATTAATTTTTGGGAAATCGACAGTTTACATTTAATCAGTTTGTACATAAGTGTTATTTAGTAAAATAAAACCAATTATGGATTTCCTCCTTGTGACTTTAACTGAGAAAGCATAATTTAAATTTTTGAGAAAGGAAAATGAATTAAAAAAAATATACAAAACAAAAGATTATATAAAACGTTCACAAACCATCAAAAAATATTCTTTTATGGACCTCTTGTATTTGGTAAGTTCGCAACTGAAAATATCAACCTTAGATAATACGCTATTGTAATTATTGCATAGTCTGTTCAGGCAAGAATTCTGCTTAGAGTTCGTTTTACTTTGATCAACCCTGAACAGGACACAAGAGCGTGTTGAACGCGCAGGTACATTGAATGGAATCTTGTTTAGCAACTCTGGGCATTGAATATTATTGTTAACTACTTTATACAAGAATAGTGCATCCTTATGATGCCTCCGTACACTCAGTGAATCAATTTTAAAGTATGAAGCTTAAAGTATGAATGATTTTCCACCCTTTAATCAGCTTTTCCAAACTGATTCATACGTTGAAGTGGCTCTTGTAAAACTGACCAGATATTTTCCATCCAAAGCCGTCCAGTAGCACAAAATCCCACATAACATCACAAAGCATTCACGGGCAACCGGCGATTTTCATGTCATGCCGGTGGGCTATTGCCAAGTCGTTAAAAAATAATACATGTAGGTGCATTTACTTTATTTTCACTAGATTGTTTTCTGGGAAACTATATGTTAGTGAATAGCGCCATTAATACAAAATTAAATTAATCTATATATGTATAATATGTATCTCTATAAACCACAATAATATTATACTATAAGTTCCACAAGAGCTGAGATCCTCGTGGAGGCTGGTAATCTGATACACTTAAAATAAACAGGGCCCGTATATCCGTTGCTCTTTATCCTCGCTTGGTTTTTAAGATGAGCTTATTACAAAATTCGTACATGGGTCGTAAGCATAGATATCACAAATTCTAAACATTTTATCTATATTTTAATTCATAGAGGAAATTTTTTCTTTTCAAAACCAAACTGTCATGACGATGTTTATTTTTACGTGGGTTTAATTAACGAGTTTGATAACTCGCATATGATACCAATCAGCATGGTGCCATACGAGGAAACTAAGGACGGGTTGTAAGAATGTTGTAATGGATTGAAAAATTTGAACAATTCTTCAAATTTAAAAGTTAATTTTCAAGTTCTGTGGAAGATTTTTTCAAATTCTGTTATTTTTTCAGTTTTGTCAAGCTACTAGCCTATAATGATGTAAAAACAGAATTTGAATAGGACTTTCAGAGAACCCGAAAATGAATGTTGAAATTTGATGAAAAGTTCAAATTCTCCGAAACAACACGTCCTAAGTGTATATTATTTGTTTTGCTGGAGTCAGTATTAGTTTCATTAAATTTTGTCGAACTAACCGTTTAAAACAAACCGTTCTCACATTGAAAAATCTTATTCATTTTTAAAAACACTTAACTGACTGCTATGGATTAAATCATCTCTTATTTTATTGCGAAAACTAAAAACTCCCTTTTTAAATGTGATAAAATACGATTTAAAATTTCATAATTACAAATAAGAATATAATTATTATTGATTTATTAAAAATTCTGACTGAAAACATAAAAAAATAAATTATTTGGTTCATAAAAAATGCACGAACTTTCATTTTTATTTTCAAATTGTGTTCGGAACCTTTGATTTCATAAAAGTACACATTTTAATTCTTCTGTTGTTAACTTCCATATTTGAATATAAATCATGTTGTTTTCTCTTTCTTACACCGTATACATCATATTTCTTACCACGACAGTAAGGGAGATACAACGATTTCTATCAGATCATATGATTTAAAAGTGTTAAATCAATTATAAAATACTAAGGTACCAACAACAGTTGCCCATCCCTTTCAAAAAGATGAATGATCGTATGATTGGCAGTATAGACTGGCGTATGATTCAACCAGAAGTAACAAGTGGATAGGGGCACCCAGATGCGTCAGATTTAAATAATCAATCTCCTGGATCCTTTAAAACTGCAGACAATTCGTCACAACGCAATGACGTTAGATCCCCTTTTGGTGCGGTAACACACTACAATTATATGGCAGACGAATTCAATAAATATTTAAATAATCTCTCGTAGTGCTGTCTATATTTAGCCGTAATGTCATGCGTGTCATGGCTGAGGAACTATTATCGTCGCCTGACCTTCGAATGTCAGATTTTGTAGGCCTGTAATTTGGTGGCATATTGGGGCATGAATGGATAATGTGAACGCTACGTGCCGAATGACGGGATGCATGAAATAAACATTATAATTACATAGATGCATTAGGTATGCAGAGGCGTTAGGTGAAATGCTGGGATGTGAAATGCTGTGTTAGTAAAATACAAAATAATTGAGGTATTGACATATTTTCAAGACAAATTAAATGAAATGAATATGACAATTCAATTGTCTGACAGAAGGTTCTTCACTGATTTAGTATTTCTATACAGGGTGTATCGGCACGTACCCGACAAAATTTAACCAGCTATTCCTTAGCACATTTGGAGTAAAAAATGTTATCGGCACTTTGCTGTCCGGTAACATTTTTTTTTAATAAAAAAAAAAATCATATTTTCACCACATGTCACCACTGTTTTATCCTTTGTCAAAGTTTGAAAACCCACCTGGCAATATTTTATTCGAGTTTCGTTGAATAATATACGTACGTACCTACATTAGCGCGCTTTTACGATCACAATGAATGGCATGGCACTATTCGTCTCATTTTTAGCTATTATTATTTAGTGTGTATGAAAGAACGAACACGATTTTTGACACACTTGCTAATAACAGCTGTTGGACACGAGAAACAATGCCAATGACAGTGACGGAGTGTGGATTTTTTTTATCATTTTTTGTTTTTAATTGAAAAAAAATATTACCGGACAGCAAAGTGCCTATAACATTTTTACTCCAAATGTGCTAAGGAAAAGCTGGTTAAAGTTTGTCGGGTACGTGCCGATACACCCTGTATAAAATTCTAAATGATGCATTTGATAGTCCAGAATTGCTTGCATTGTTAAGATTCCGGACCCCACTGCGTCATACTATAAGTCTGGATTTATTTCAGCGCAGAAATTCTGGTACTAACTACCATATGTATTCCTCATGGCCCAGAATACTTCTGGAGGGAAATAATTACACTAAACAGTGAACATCTTTAATTTATCAATTAACAAATACAAAAGATTGTTACTGAGACAGTTTAGTTATGTATAATAAATATGTACTTTCATAATTCTTACTATTCATATGTAAATACCCCTAAAAGGGCGTTAATAAATAAATAAATAATTATAAATTGCTGGGATTGTCAAAAGAGCAAATTCGATAGCATATTTAAACAGGAAAGTTTTCCTTGACCTAACACCGGGACTTAATGTTAAAAATATACAAAACATATGAGCGAAATCTCCTGGAATATGCTTTCCAAATATGGAGTCCATATTAGATCTAATAGAGAGAGTACAGAGACTAATTACAAAGCCAAGAGCTTTGAAATACCATCAATATAAAAATAGACCCAAGGAACTAAGATTACCAACGATAAGAGAAAGTAGTGACTTGATTGAGACCTTCAAAATTTTATCTGGACATTATAGTTGCCCTGGCATCTGACTAATTTTCACCACCGACAAAAATATAAATCTCTGCGGACACTCAAAATTTTTAAAATAAAACACAATAATCCTAAGGAACACTTCCTTGCAAATAGACTAGCGGATGAATGGAACAAACTTCCACAACATGTCATAGATTTTATAAATACATATATACCAATTTAAAGTTTGATTGGATCCTTTTTGGAGAGAAGAAAGGATCAACTTATTTTAAATATAAAACAACTCAATTACTGTTAAACTTACCGTGAAATCAAATATGAGCGCATTAGCAGAAAGCAGCCTGCTCTTTAAATAATAATAAATAAAATTCATCAAGTATCTTATTATATTAGATTCAACTGTTTCCATGTAAGCGAATACTAGTTTTTTGGAAGCTCATTATACAGTAGCATTACCAATTTATTTTAAAATTACCATGGCACTGGCTTTTGGTGAATATGTGCCTACTCATTTTGACAGGAAGCGTGGAAATTATGATAAAAAATACAATACTTAAAATTATGGTAATAAAATAAGTACAATCCAATTGTAATAAATTCGGAAATTTATTTAGATAATTTCCATGGTTGCAATTCAGTTCTTACATAACTTTTAGGGCGCTTTATATGATTGTTATTGCAAGACAATATTAATATTTTCAATTTCGGAGGCGGGTATGGGTACCGCCGCCCCGGAAACCATTATTTGGATAACCAACACCTCTGCCGTAAGAGGTTCGTTGGGTAAGATAACTAAAGAATGTTGGCCGAATACGTTGAATGCTCCGACCTCAAAATATTCATTAGTCTTTTGACGAATCAGCCTTGACCTCCCAGAGCTCAGTTGCCCAGACTAGGATCAGTTTTCAAACCTTAAAAGAAACTAATTGACATAAGTCAAATACATCATAGGGCTGACACACTTGCACTGTCGTGGCTTGGCCTATTTCAGTATATCGCTCGCCATTCACAGGCAAAAAAGGATAAAGAGAGTAGAATGTACCTATGTATTTCTGTCTTTTATATATTTTCGTCAATCTTCCAATTTTGAAAATTAAGCTTAAATTCAGATCAAAAGTTCTATAGTTCAAAGAACCTGACTGAGCGTAGCGGCCACTTTGCTTTTCGTCTGTCCTGTCATATGTTTTAATCAATTACTCGGCCTTTGTACGAGAAATCAAAACCGATACATCATCAATTTTATAAATAAGTAAACGTATCGAAAAGATCAATAACATCTGACAACCGGGCAACATGATACCTGAAATTTTCGTTCATTTTTTGTCTAGTGATTATTACATTATTTAGCTATGAAATTCGATATCTATGACCCACTTTTGTTGCGGAAAATATGTTTTTTATCTTAGGTGAAACAAATTGTAGTTTCAACATAATATTTACACACGGACCAAGTCTACCGTTATTTTATGTGAAACCGCAAGAGTCCCAACTACTCCCAACCGTCGGGAGGCAGTGAGACCATCGGGAATCCATGGGATGCAAGAATCATCTAATTTCATTGCTGTGTGGTATCGATGGCAAGGCGCACTGAAGATATAAGGGTGTTGTGGGCGTGTCCCGTGTCCGTTTGCCTGAAGTAAGATCAATTTTCAAATGTCTAAATTCTTTCTTCAATAATAATATTTTCGATAAATAGCGTCATAAAATAATAATTACAAAAAGTGTGCACGACATGAATGTAAAAATGAAACATTTTAAAAGTTTGTTTGTTTATTTCAGGTGAACAGAGCGGTGAGTGCAATACTGTCTGCCATATAAAAGCATACATCTAAATAAATTACATGATAATGGTAAACATATTTAGCACTTATACTACGGTGGATTGAGGGTAATTCTCCATCCATTGTGTAAGTATATATCTATAATGATTAATGAATTATTTTGTAATTAAAATGAAATTACTAACATTAAACTAAAATTAAAAATGGTCCTTATGTATAGTATCCCAGAGTAAAAAGATGGTTTTATAAATATCAGTCGGTTTCATTATATATTTTCCTTTGACCACTCCACAATTAAATTTAAAAAAAAAACAGTAAAAAAATCAATAGTCACAAAATAAAATAAAAGAGACGATGGAGTCTGGAGGTTCACGAGCAGAAATATAAAATAAAAAAAACGCCGACCCAAAGTGAACCGCGAACTCCTATGTGCTCGTGAAAAACCGACAGGAAACGGTTCGCCGAAAGCGGTCCACGACCCATGTCCAGTTCCGGCGCACGGTGGGCTGAAAATCGCCTCTCATAGACATAGAAACTTGAATTTTCAAGGGTATTTTTTTTGGCTAGAAATGGATTCTGCTGATCATTACTATGCTATAAAATGTCGTACGAAGCAATTGCGTGTACAAATGAAGGAGTTATAATTTTTTTAAGAAAAATTTGTATGGCGCTGACATTAAAAATGAGGCTATCTCTGGAATCATAAGGTTGGCCGTTCTATCCTTACATACAGATAATACTACTATTTATTTGTATTTTTTTGACATACTTCATATTGTGGCGCAAGGTGCGATTTTTTTTTTTAAATCCTAAAGTTGAAAAAAATCTTTTTTTTGTTGATGATTCATTTTAATGCTTAAATGCTTTACATATGAGTGTGCTTTGTCTAGTTTACAATATTTTATTTACACTCCAAGCCAAAACACTGTGCACAGTGAGCTGAAAATCGCCTTTCATAGACATAGTGACTTGAATTTTCAAGTGTATTTTTTTTGGCTAGAAATGGATTCTGCTGATCATTACTATGCTATAAAAATTTGTATGAAGCAATTGCGTGTACAAATGAAGGAGTCATCATTTTTTTAAGAAAAATTTGTATGGAACTGACATTAAAAATGAGGCTATCTCTGGAATCATAAGGTTGACCATTATATCCTTACACACAAATATACTATTATTTATTTGTATTTTTTTGACATACTTCGTATTGTGGCGAAACTTGTGATTTTTTTAAAAAAAATCCTCAAAGTTGAAAAAAAAACTTTTTTATGTTGAAGATTCATTTTAATGCTTAAATGCTTTACATATGAGTATGCTTTGTCTAGTTTACAATGTTTTATTTACACTGCAAGCCTAAAAGCATTTAAGCATTAAAATGAATCATCAACATTAAAAAGGGTTTTTTTCAACTTTGAGGATTTTTAAAAAAAAAATCGCACTTTGCGCCACAATATGAAGTATGTCAAAAAATACAAATAAATAGTAGTATTATCTGTATGTAAGGATAGAACGGCCAACCTTATGATTCCAGAGATAGCCTCATTTTTAATGTCAGCGCCATACAAATTTTTCTTAAAAAAATTATAACTCCTTCATTTGTACACGCAATTGCTTCGTACGACATTTTATAACATAGTAATGATCAGCAGAATCCATTTCTAGCCAAAAAAAATACCCTTGAAAATTCAAGTCTCTATGTCTATGAAAGCCGATTTTCAGCCCACTGTGCGGCGCTCGAAATCCCGTCCCAACCTGCGAACCGAACGACTCGCAGGTGCATACGCATCATACGTTTACAGCTCGTAGATGGGTACGCGGCTTAATAAGAAATTGCATAGTATAATGTTTGCAAAAAAAGAGATTTATAAATATAAGAGAGTGACGATGTAACCTAAATTGTTGCAAATTTCACTGATGTAGGTAATACACACTGTCAGACAGGGACAGGTAATTGTTGCAAATTTCACTGATGTCGGTAATCCACACTGTCAGACAGGGACAGGTAATTGTTGCAAATGTCACTGATGTCGGTAATCCACACTGTCAGACAGGGACAGGTAATTGTTGCAAATGTCACTGATGTAGGTAATCCACACTGTCAGACAGGGACAGGTAATTGTCGCAAATGTCACTGATGTCGGTAATCCACACTGTCAGACAGGGACAGGTAATTGTTGCAAATGTCACTGATGTCGGTAATCCACACTGTCAGACAGGGACAGGTAATTGTTGCAAATGTCACTGATGTAGGTAATCCACACTGTCAGACAGGGACAGGTAATTGTTGCAAATGTCACTGATGTAGGTAATCCACACTGTCAGACAGGGACAGGTAATTGGGTAAAGAAGAAATTGATGTCAAGAAAACTCAAAACAAAAAATAATACACTCGAACAACTATTTGTACAAATTGATACCACTGTAGAAAAGATAATAATTGCAACTTTATACACACCGCCACTATCTGATGCCGGAAACTATCGAAGCCACAGCGAAGACGTTGAAAATCTACTCTACAAATATCCTAACTCTAAAATTATTATTCTCGGGGATTACAACCTCCCTAACCTAAAATGGAAAACAAGTGATAGTGGTTTCATTGTTAATGAAAGTCAAAATGATCGTGCACGTGAGATTTTAGATATGACAAATTTTTTAAATCTTTTACAACATAACTTTATATACAACATAAATGATCGCTTACTAGATCTAGCAATATCAAATTATCCTAAATTGTTCATTGAGAAATGTAATGATCCTCTGTTACCTGTTGATAACCATCACCCCCCTCTTTATATTAAGTTAAATATATGTGGCGTCGAGCCGAAACCCGTTGAAAAAACTCTCAACTACAAAAAAGCAGATTTTGAATCTATAAATTCTCATCTTTCGCATGTTGACTGGTCTTTTTTGTCTGATGTTAATACTAACGATTCCTTAGAAAATCTATATTCAATATTCTCCACCACTATCAAATCATATGTACCACTATTTACTCCTAAAAAACATACATATCCAACTTACTTCTCATCAGAACTAATAGCCTCACTACAACAAAAAAAAATACTTCATAAAAAATTCAAAAAAACTCTGAAGAAAATCGACTATACAAATTTCAGTGAAAGTAGGAAAAAATGCAAAGATCTCTCTAAAATCTGTTATAAAACATATATAAATTCTATCGAGAACACAGCCTTAAACTCGAACAATCTCTGGAAATTTATTAAAAAAATAAACAACGACAGCACAGACTATCCTCCAGAAATGCACATGGACGACAAATACGCCAACAATACGCAAGACATTGTAAATCTTTTTTCTGACTTCTTTAAAAATGTTTATGATGATGAAACACTAGAAGAAAATATTCCTTCATACACATTCAAAAAAACCACACATTTAACAGACTGCTACATCACCGAAGAATCTTGCAAAAAAAAATTAAATTCCTTAGACATAAACAAGTCTGCAGGCCCGGACACCATCCCGCCAATTTTCCTAAAACAGTGCTCCTCCGTATTGTCTAAACCACTAACCATTTTATTTAACCACCTACTATCCTCTGGATATTTTCCCGTCTACTGGAAATCCAGCTATATTATTCCAATATTTAAAAAAGGTGACGAGACTGACATTTCAAACTATCGACCAATATGCATACAATCTGTATTACCCAAAATCTTTGAATCTTTAGTTTTGGAAGAAATATATCCTACACTAACAAAATTAATAAATGACAAACAACATGGCTTCATTAGAGGTAGATCAACTACAACAAATTTACTACTGTTTCAAAACTATATATTGGAGTCTTTTTCTAAAAATAAACAAGTTGACTGTATATATACTGATTTTTCGAAAGCCTTTGATAAAGTGTCTCACAAAGTACTGATCCAAAAACTTCATGCTATAGGAATCAGAGCAAATATGTTAAGCTGGTTAAGTAGCTACATATCTGGTAGAACTTTACTTGTTAAAATAAAATCTTTTTTATCTAAACCATTTTTGGCCACTAGTGGCGTACCGCAAGGTAGTCATCTTGGCCCATTTTTATTTATTGTTTTTATAAATGACATAGTCAACTGCTTTGAAAATGTCAATGTACTGCTATTCGCCGACGATATTAAATTATATAAAGAAATAACCTCATTAAACGACTGTCAAGTTCTTCAATCTAATATAGACATGCTAAATAAGTGGTGTTCACAAAACAATTTATATTTAAATGTAGAAAAATGCAAAATTTTGACCTTTTCCAGAAAAAAAACATCACAATTTTTTGGCTATTCAATAAATAAAACAAATTTAGAAAGAGTAAAGGAAATGCGAGATCTTGGCATAATAATGGATGAGAAACTAGACTTTACGGCCCACATTCAACAAACTGTGAATAAGGGTATGAAAACATTAGGTTTTATATTAAGAACAATTAAAAACTTTAAATCTTTACAAATCATAAAACTATTGTACATATCCCTTGTTAGAAGCCTGATAGAACATAACTCCATAGTTTGGTCACCCTTCTACAATGTACATATTCATAATGTTGAAAGAATTCAAAGAAAATTTCTACGCTTCGTCAATTTTAAACTTAACATCCCTTTAGAACACATAAATTACCAGTCATTATTGAATCATTTAAATATTCCGACATTAGAAAACAGAAGAAAAATAAACGACCTAACCTTTTTATTAAAATTATTGAACTCTAAATTCGATTGTTGTGAACTCCTGCATTTAATAAATCTACACATACCTACACGAACAACTAGGCAAATATCAACATTTTACATACATACATCTCATTCCAACTATAGTTTTCACTCTCCAATACAACGTTTACACAGTCTTGGTAACAAATACTTAAATAATATAAATGTATTTGACAATAATTTGAACTTGGCCAACTTTAAACGGAGTATGTGCGAACTATTTTTACATACTTTGTAAACTATTGTTATCAACTAATTTTATACCTTCTTATTAACATTATCGTTGATTTGGAGGATTTTGGCAAATTTTATATTTTTTGTCGCACTTATTTGCACTCTATCATACCTAATTTTTTAAACTCTTATATTTTATGTAACCTATATTTTGCTAAATCTGACATTTTTATATGTAATCTATATGTATTTTTTTTTATATAAAATGTATAACTAAAAAAATAAAGATGTACATTATTATATGTAAAAGCCCTATGGGCGTTTAAATGAAATAAAAATAAAAAAAAATAAAGTAACAGGTTGGGTCGGGGAATGCGGGAACATATATTAGTAGGAGTAGAATATATTTACAGTCTAGGGATTAGGAGTCGAACGTTCTTTTTTAAACTGGCCACATTACGATAAAAGCAATAAGATGGCGATTATTTTTTTTTTAAATCGGGGTAGATTTTATATCACATTTCTAGAAATTAGTTGTTCAGTAGCCAGAAGCAATAAAATTCACCCAAATCAAAACCGTATTCCAAACAAAACTTCCAGACATCATGTCCGGTTGACGGTGATGATGATACCGTCAAAATAATTTTAATTATCTCCTTGGCATGGCGCCATGAGCCACGAGCGATCCCCTCGGAGCTAAACTAGTACTGGAACCGAATGACCGGGTTTGCCTCGTTTTGTTTTGTTTCTCAGACCTGCGATAGTGTCACCTTTCACTTGGATTTCAGTGCGCAACCAAAAAAATATTGAAAAATGAAAGATGGTTGAATTTTAACTTTCCGTCAAAAGTAAGTAACTATTTAAGGATTGCATAATTTTAATGTGAATACCGCACGAGAGTTCCAACTGCTCCCACCGTCTCTTGAACTGGTCACAGAACACGGTTAAAGCCATTTCAAACAAAGTTTAAATTCTGAATGGTGGAGTGGAATGGAATACCGAGAGTATCTTCCACTCTGAAACGTGCCGCAAATATAATTTTTAATTAATTGTGAAATAAAACGTATTAATTAAATGAAATTTACTTGTGCTTGCTTTGCCTTATCCCTCGACACGGAAGCCGTCAAAATATTGCCGACCTTTCCACAAATATTGCTTTTTGGGAAGATACAGATTTACTATAATATACAGAGTCACCTGTAAAAAAAGGCAGTGATCAAACAATTTAGTCCTGCATAATACAGGGTTTTCCAATAAGAGGTGTTATTTTGATATTCAAAGAAACTTTTCCGTAAAAGATCAATGATTTCGTTGCTTGTGTGGCAAGTAGCGCCGTCTTGTTGGAAGTAAACGTTGTCCAGATCAATACCATCCAATTCCGGCCATAAAAAATAATTAATCATCTCTCGATAGCGCAATCCATTCACCGTAACTGTTGCTCCAGCCTCATTTTCGAAAAAGTAAGGTCCAACGACTCCGCCGGACCATAAACTGTACCAAACAGTCACACGTTGAGGATAGAGAGGCTTTTCAACAATAACTCTTGGGTTTTCCGAGCCCCAGATGCGACAATTTTGCTTGTTGACGAAGCCACCGAGGTGGAAATGGGCCTCATCACTCAAGATGATTTTTTGATGGAATTCTAATAATTAATAATAGTGAATTTTAATAAATTCAATGCGTTGTTGAAGCGTGTATCGTTCCTTTCGTATTAATGGCGTAGTTTCTACTTGTCAAATGTCAAAAAATGACAACTTCAAAAGTAACATCTACCGAAATAGCGGGCTATTCAAAATAACACCTCTTATTGGAAAACCCTGTAGTTATTTCCCCTCTCCGTCAACATGACCAAAACCAGACACCAATCACTCACTTTCAACAATATCATTACTCTGTCACGCGAGAGCTACTCTTTATCAAAATACGCATGTAATTTATACCTTGGCCTGCTAAGTGAATGGCCCCTCAATGAATAGAGATAAGCAGGTACCGATTAGACTGATCCAGAATGGGCATATTCAATGCGGCTCAAGCTGCCGAGAACCTGAAAACTGATAATTAATTCGGCAACTAAATTCATATACGTACATGCAGATTAGGCCATGGATCATTGCACTACAGGGTGCAGCAAAAAAGACAGTGCAGTTTTGAAGAGCTATTAAAAAAACGGCGCAACTTATACAAATGGGGTATACTTTATTTTATTTGGTGACATCAGAAAGATGATGACGATGACCTTCAGCAGCGATACATTGATGAAGGCGATTTCTGAAGTTTCGACCGCATATTGGCACATCTAGAGGCGATTTCTTCTAGAATTCGATTCTTGAGTTCTTCCAAGATGTGAGAACGATGTTTAAGATTTTTTTTCATCATGGTCGAAGAAAACCACAAAACAACAGTTATTGAAATTTTTGAGTCCATTTCCTTCGCAAGTTGGTCCTGTGTAATACAACCAGGTCGTATTTTAAATAAGGACTCCAAATGGTTCGCTGTAATATTTGCTGCTTTAAAATCCTCTTTAAAATTTTGTAGTGTAGATAACACCATCATACGCGGCTCATCTTACACCAGGGCGATACTGCTCGATAGCGCAAAAAAAAAAATAGTACATGATCACATAGTTTATTTTTAAACAAGTTCTGCTGTGTAATTATTATTACGCGTGACAGCTGTTTCGCCCTCTGAAGGCATTATCAAACTGTGGGTAGCCCACTTACAGACGATAAATTTATATTATTTCTAGGTAGGTATTTTAATTTCATTTACTGATTTCTTAATTGATTTCTAAGTAAAATATCAAAAATTATTAATGGTTATTACCCCAGCAAAGTTTCCCCAATTAGTGTAATGTTTAAATTTGACTGAATGTCTTTATGTTAGTTATTCCCAAACGATGACTCATAGGGTTATTTTAATAGCATAATTAAGTACTTCATAGTGCACTCATATTTGCATTAGGTTTGAAGATATCTAGTAGGGGTGAACGAATTATATTTGTTTGTTCATTAATTAGAATAGCTTTTGGATTATTAGAGTTTTTGTTAATTTCTAACTGCTCTAAAAGATTCAGTTTACGGCCTTTATTTTGTATGTGTAACGGAGTTGGTTTATTATTATCATTAAGTGAGTGATTTTCATCTAGGAGATGTTTGGCAAATTGAGATTGTATTTTATTATTATTTTTAAAAGATCTTATATGTTCTTTAAACCTAGTGTTAAAGGACCGGCCCGTTTGTCCAACATAAACAGCGTTGCATTCGTCACACTGGAGTTTATAAATGCCACTATTTTGTAATTTGAGTACCTTACTTTTTGAGTTTTTAAGAGATGATCCTAAGTTGTTATTTGTGCGGAAGGCAATATCTAAACCACACTTTTTGAGGACTTTGGCAATTTTATTAGATGTCTGTCCGATGAATTCTAAACACCCGAATTTATTATTCGTCTTATTATTAGTCGTTGGGTAAATTAATTTAAGGTTATTTTTGTGTTTGTTATTATTAATTATTTTTTCAATGTCTCTACCCTTGAAGCCATTATTTTTAGCAATAGTTAGGATTGTATTTTTTTCCTTCTCGTATGCTTTCTTGTCAAGTGGGATATTAGTAAGCCTATGTACCATCACTCACTTAAATCACTCACTTAATGATAATAATAAACCAACTCCGTTACACATACAAAATAAAGGCCGTAAACTGAATCTTTTAGAGCAGTTATAAATTAACAAAAACTCTAATAATCCAAAAGCTATTCTAATTAATGAACAAACAAATATAATTCGTTCACCCCTACTAGATATCTTCAAACCTAATGCAAATATGAGTGCACTATGAAGTACTTAATTATGCTATTAAAATAACCCTATGAGTCATCGTTTGGGAATAACTAACATAAAGACATTCAGTCAAATTTAAACATTACACTAATTGGGGAAACTTTGCTGGGGTAATAACCATTAATAATTTTTGATATTTTACTTAGAAATCAATTAAGAAATCAGTAAATGAAATTAAAATACCTACCTAGAAATAATATAAATTTATCGTCTGTAAGTGGGCTACCCACAGTTTGATAATGCCTTCAGAGGGCGAAACAGCTGTCACGCGTAATAATAATTACACAGCAGAACTTGTTTAAAAATAAACTGTTTTTATAAACCCAATAATAATATTATTGTATATATAAAAAATAAAAAAATAAAATGGAGTTCTACAAATTAAACTTAATAACAATAAATACATGATCACATACTTCCTGTCCCCTGCACAACATAGTGATAATAAGCCCCCTCTAGAAAGAATTCAAAAAAAAATTTTTAAACGATCTTTTACGTAATTTCGAATCATCTATGGAACTTTGCCGAATAATAAAAACAATTCATATTTCGTTTTGCTATTGATAATAAAAGAAAACAAGAATCTTTTCAAAATAACACTGTGGAGAAATTCAGTGTTTTTTTTCTTTAATGTAAATTAACTTTTTATATAGAGAGTGCGCTGCAAAACCATTTACCTAAAAACATTTTTCATCAGGTAACGTCACAGGAAGAAGTCGTAAATGCTAAAATCAGGTGAGTGTGCAGGCTATCCCACGTCACCCCTCAAAGAGTCGAGGCGTGCAGGGAACATCTGTCGCAGTTTCTACATTGAAACTCTAGCAGTATGTTCTGATATCCTGTTGAAACCAGAAGCCTCCCAGATCTGTACCCACCGTTAGTCCTTCCAATTGAGGTTCAAAAAAAGTTTCCAAAATGGAAACATTAGGTTAGGCGTTGACAGTCACGGTTCGTCCATTCTTCTACAAAAAAATAAGGCCCAATCACCCCAAATTTGGAAATCGCACTCCACACGGTTACTTTTGTGGAGTGAAGAGGTATCTCGTTAAGTTGCCTTGGGTTATTTTCAGCTCAGTACCGAAAATTTTGTTTATTCATGGAGGTGGAAGTGGGCCTCGTCACTACTGAAAGAACGGCCATTTTCGAGAAAAGTTCGGTGTTTTCTGGACCAAACCATGGTAACGACTAAAAACGGCACGACCCTCCCGACACAATGAGACCCATCCCAGGTTCTTACCCCCAGCACACGGGATGTACCTACTTATCTAAAACATCTTTTAGATAAGTACCTCTGTATTTTTATACCTAAATTTTATTATTATTTTACTTTACCCTTTTGTTGTAAATTTGTATTGAATACTATATATATTGTTTGGCATAACGCCACAATGCTTTTTAATGCACAATCTCTTCATGTAGTCCGATATGAAACACTATTTATATTTGTTTAGAAGACAACATCAAATAGACCCAATAACGAAAGCCGATGTTTTTATGTGTAGGTACTGACGAGGAATCAACTTGTTTCAGGTCAGAAATTAAAATGCAAAAACATGTTTACAAAAACTGCTAATGCAATCTACCCACACTTTCTTGGATGTTATAATCTGAGGCGTATTACAGCAGGCAGACTGCCGAAGCCAAATATAGGTGTAATTGATCTCCAAGCTTCCATACACGCACTATTAGAACAACTTCTATTTCGAAATATTTACGTAACATTGAAAAGTAAAAGTTGCGGTATAACCTAAACATAAATAAAAACAGCAGATATTGTGAAATTTCAGTGGAACGTAAATTCAGTTTTTTAGGACCGCGAAATTGCAGAACAAACTAGAAGATTTAATAATTCAATAGTTTAAACTGATTTTTAATTTCGAGATAAATCTTGAAATTGAAATCCAGAGTATTTTGAAAGGTTGGGTGGAGAAAAACGATCCTGTTAAAAATGTTATAGCACGCCAATTTCCCGATAAAATATAAGTCATACATAATATATCTAACCACGTGTTCACGCGCGTGTTATTTTCCTAATAAATATCACGACGGAATGCGACAATATTGGTATTAGTATGGACACGTGTTCCGCCGTCCTCATAAAACATTCGCTTTTTAACTGATACTTTGTTTTTAATACGAAAACAAATTACTTGACCAGATTTTTCATAAATTACCAGTATTTTATTTATTTTGACGGCCTCCGTGGTATAGGGTAAAATAATTGCCCAAGAAAATTTTATTGGATTGATTGATTTGTGTTATTTCACAATTTATTCTTTAAAAATAATATATGTATAGCATATTTGCGGCACGTTCAAGAGTGGAAGATACTCTTAGTATCGCCCTGGTGTAAGACCACCATTCAGAATTGAAACGTTGTTTGAAATGGCTTAAGCCTTGTTTGGTGACCAGATCTGATTAGCCAGATACTCCCCCAACGTCCTCTTCACCATTTCATTCTCCTCCCCACAACCTTCAGCCTAACAACATACCCCAACTGGGGATGCCATATTCTTCATGGCTCTAGACGGTTGGGACTCTTGTGCAGTATTTATATTTTAAAAAATATATCTCAGTAAGTATTCACCGTGAAGACATTGAGAAAATAAAGCCATTTGGGACCAAAACACCCAATGAAGGATTTTAGTTCATTGCACGTACGAAACGAACTGCGAGCCGAGCCACGATTATGGGAAAGGAACGAAGCAACAGCAAGATGCTTTACTCATTTCCTATAATTCGTGATTCGGCTCGCGCGTTGGTTCGCAAATTTATAAGCAGCATAAGAATGCAGACATGAAAGAAGACTCCTTTACCTATATACTCAGGAAAGCCATTTTCAGAAGGAAGTAAAATGTTCAGCGCTCTGTTCAGACTTCTAACATCAATACGTCTTGAAGTTTACATTTTGAGTTAGTTTATTTACATAATGTTGACGTCCTTATCTTGGTTCTTCAAAAATAAGATGAGGTGATAAAATTCCGGATGTGCTTCCGTACAAATAAGATTTTAAAACACAATAATTTATTGATCAAAGATGAAATTTGAATAGTTAATGAAAATTGGTCTTGTTGAAGAGTGTTCATACTCTTGTCTGACGCTAACATGATGTTTTAGTAGCCATGTGAGCCGAAAAATCATCCAAAACACTTGTTCACAATCTGATATTATTATCCTAATGGCTGAACAGTTTAGTATTGTTTTAAACGAAAGTGGCGCCCTCTGTTATTTTTAAAACAAACCGTTGAAGTTTTCAAACAGCATCCCCGATGAGAAAATGTAAAAATTTTACCAATCTTGGATTTTCAGTTTCAAAAACTTTTACACTATTTCACGACCCATTTCCCGACCAACTTTCCCACCAAATTTTTTACCACAATCAAATTCGGATTTTTTTTTCGGGATGAGCAATAATTGATCCAACATTAAAAATGACAAAATTTTCCCGTCCCGTTTTCCGAGTAAATTTGTACTGATTTTTCCCATGTTCCAGGAAGATTTTTTTTTAAAATATTAATAATTCCCCAAGATGGAAGATTTCACATAGTATCAAAAGACAATAAAAAATTTCCGAGCTAAAAAATTCCGATTTTTCTAATTTGCCTGAAAGAATTCTTTTCTGAAAAATATACCAACATGGATAATTTCCAAACTTCACATAATGTCAAAACTCATTAATTAACTCTTTGTAGTCAATTCACTAAGAAAATTACTGTCAATCAGAACTCTAAAAAGAAGAAATTAAAGAACGCGGACGAGGAGAGCAATTTTTGACCAAATCTATTTGAGATCTCTAAAATTTCATGATTACCATTAACGAATGACACGAGAATTATTTTAGATACATTTTTGTTCGAAAGTGCAACTCAAATTTAATAATTTTATAAAAGTCAAAAGGAACTGATTCCTAGTTACTGGGAAAAATACTATCGTTTGTTAGTACTTACTAGTTCGTAGAAATTAGTTTTCAGTCATCGGGTGAATTTAAAATGAATGAAGTTATACGACATACACGTATTACGTAGGCATTCACAAATGGTTTTTTTTGGATAGAAAAAATAATAGGTACCTACGTGATAAGTTAATTTTTGCACACATTCTAAAACTGCTGTTGTACATAGGTACAGGGGGGTAAAACTCTACTTTCAGGGAACTTAAAAAATGGGCGAATCAATCAAAAAGCCGCCTGCAGGGCCTAGCACCATAAAACTGCCAAAAGCGGTTTACAATTATTCCGAGTGCACGTCCAAGTCAAACTTAATCAAAACCTTATTTAGACTTTTACTAGATATTATCTTCCCAATTTCATTTATGTATATAACTTAGAGGAGACACGAAGCGAAAAAATAGGTTTCACTTTTTGACCTCCAACTGACCTCCAACTCTTCCACCGCTCTAACCAAAACTACCGATTCAATCTACGTGCACCGCTTATCGCGTTCTAACAGTGGAATTTAGGTGAGATATTAGTATGCAGTAGCGTCTCTATTGTAGCTCTATCCCTAATGTACAGTTTTGTACTTGTCATTATTTTAATTATAAAAATGCATGTACATACTATCTATTCTCTAGATTCCGATTACTCTTGTTTTTCATTTCTTGTCATACTCGTATATTGTATTGTAATTGAACTACGGTCCATTATTATGCGAATAATTATTTCGTTTCATACTCGTATATTGTAATTGAACCATGGTCCATTATTATACGAATAATTATTTCGTTTCATACTCGTATATTGTATTGTAATTGAACCATGGTCCATTATTATACGAATAATTATTTCGTTTCATACTCGTATATTGTATTGTAATGGAACCATGGTCCATTATTATACGAATAATTATTTGAATGGGTCGAAAAGTGGTAGAAAAGACAGTCCCTATTATATCTGGCCAAGTAATTTAGTGTGCACTGTACACCGAATGAACATTTACCAGTGTTTTAAGTTAGAATCCTTAGAACTGTCTAGAGGTCAATGACAACGTGTTTCATAGTATCGATTTACTAAATACAACATAAATTATAAAGTCACATTTAGAAAATAATCTACTTTAATCAATATTCTTTACGATAACTATAAGGCTGTAGGCCATTTTTAAGGTACATCAAACTAATACAGCACCGTTCCTAACTGCCTTTAGGTACCTGCAAATGAAAGAAAATTATTCCAATTTGGGTAGGTTTACGCTACGATGGGAATGGATCCCAGCACCTCAAGACTAGCCAAATGCCTAGTCCATTACGCTACGGCTATTACCAGTTATTACTCGCCCTTTGAATCGAGCACGATCGAAATTGGTAATGTCATAAGTCATAACGTTGACTCATTGCGTTTCGCTTGAAATAAATTGAATTTCGAAGGGATAGAAGGGGTTAAATTAAATTATCACCGGGTAGTCTGTAGCCTAAAGGGGTAGACATAAACTAGAGGAAAAGTAGAAAGCAAAAATGAAGAATAATAATTTATAGCACTATTTTTCGTGAAATAACTAACACCAAAAAAGCGAAAATTGGTATCTACACCGGTACGAAAGGATTCCAATATAAAAGAAATTGAAAAATATTGACACAGAAAATCCAAATTTTGCATTACTTGTAAAAATTAGCTGTGAAGTAAGAATTTCGACAGTGTTATGAACTTATGAATACAATCGTGTGAATATATAAAATTTCAATTTTGTTAAATATGTCAATATTGATAATGTTCCGCAATATTAAACAAAATACGTTAAGCTATCCGATGATATTTTGTCTATTAAAAACATATTTATTCATCACATGCCGACACTGGGTACAGCCTAGTAGGTCACGTGATATGCATTCCGTCTCGTTCCAGCAGCACCGTACGTACGAGACAGCGCATATTATCGAAGGATCCATTGCGACGTGTGGTAGTGTGATCAGTGGCGAAGTTTGTTTTTATTTGAAAAAAATATCGTCGGACAGCAAATGTCATCTTCATTTTTTACTCCAAATATGCCCAGGAATGGTCAAACTGGGTAGGTATATGTATATTTACTACGACTCATTTTGATGCGAAGCAATAATTGCGAACCTATTGCATATTATAATGATTGGATAAGTAAATTATGATGATTGTTTAATTATGGCTCCAGAAACAATTTTAGAGAAATTTTCTCTTACGATTGGAAAACGAATTACAGCAGATAATATCCCCCTTATTACAGAGAAGTTACAAGGAGATACTAGTTCGCATTCAGACTAATCAAATAATACGTAAGCTGAAGTTAGCGGGTGAAATTGAACAAATAATTACATTCACATGCGATAGTATCCGATGGTGCGATGGTTGCGAGTCATTTTAAAGAACATTATTATGGTAGGAAGGAGTATAAATAATAACTGCATGGAACATGAAAACGAGAAGTTTTATTTTTTATATAAAACTAACTATTTTAGAATCAAAAAAGTAGGTATTAACAAAAATATTTATTTTTATATTTAATTTATTTGAAATATCTGTATATTTCTTTATCAAATGTTTGACATATACTTCATATAAGTAGTAATTTTTCAAGTTTGCTAACATTATTTGAAAGATAAATAAATTTTTCTTTTGAAGTAATATCAAAAATTGCAAATCACCAAATTCAGATATTTGCTGAAAACATCTAAGGAGAGACACTTTATACTAGGAGGAGATGATATCAATCAATAGTTGTTTTTAGTATCATTTTTTTACAAATTATTATCCAATAATAACACAGTACAAAGCATATCGACACCGGAAAGGCCAAAGGGCGTAAGCGACAATTTTGTCAAAAATGAGTTAATCATACAGTTTTGATTAGAATTTTTGTCTGATAGAAACTGTACAAATAACTAATTTTTGACTAAATTCGAATGACACGTTGTATCAATATTTCAAAGCAATCAGTGAAGAACTTTGCGAGATTTAAGATTTCGATATTTGTAATAATATTATGTGTACTTATATTGAAATAGTAATTGAACAACCTGTTGACAAACTGCTCAATTGCAGTTTAAGCTTTAAATACTTTTGAAGAACAATAAAAAATAAATAAATCAAAATAGTATTTATTAACAAAAAATACATAATATCAAGCGCGTACAAAGCCTATGACAGACACCACGCTATAAGCGCGCAATATTTGCGTGTCTTGGCACATTTCAGCATATCGCTCGCCATTGGTAGTTTATGGCTAGCGATACGCTGAAATAGGCCAAGCCATGAAGCGTATAGCCTAATGTGTCGCCTACATAATTTCGAGCACCTAACCTAACCTAGTAATGTTACCCCCGAATTTCGAAGGGCAATTATCCTGAGGCAAAGATTTTTTTTAATAAATACTATCAGCTCCACAAAAGCTACAATTATAACATCCCGCGATTCAGCACAAGTCTACGCTAGTAACATACTAATTTGTATGAAGAACAAAAAATAGGTAAATTAAATACATTTATCGAGGTTTGATTAACTTGAAGATACGGTGGTATTTGTACATTTATTTATCTTTCAGTAAAGTAGGGTAGCAGCACTAACGTTGTACTAACGGGCTGCAGCTATTGATCCAAACTGCATTCCGGCACACAATGTATGTAGTTCTTATCTATACACTATACATGGCTGGCGTAAATCAAACGGACACAAGTTGGGGGAGAAATGTTCACCCCGGTGAATTCCAGTAGTGAGATACTGAAGCGAATATGGATAGCACAGGTATATTATTCACAGAAAACTCCGGAAACTATTTAAATGAGCATCCAAGTATTTTTACGAGCACCAAATTACTTCACTCGATAGCGATTACAAAAAAATATCCGTTCATCCAAAATATATATTTTTTATGGTAACTGAATCTTTACAAGCAACCAAACAACACTAATGACTGTAATAATACTATGTGGAAAAGAACGCGAACGTCAGTACAATATTAATTAATCATTGAAGAAGATGATAATACTAAAACAAATAAACAAAAACAGAACAAGACAAAAAAGGTAACGGTCACAACTGGGAATTGAACCCAGGAACTGTGTCTCACCGGGAAAATTCCTGACCCGATTTCTCACGTCATTTTTGTAAATAACTTATTAATTCAGGCGATGCACTACATCGTGTAATATTTGGAATCGAGCCGCTATCAATAACACACCTTACGTAGATGGCGATAAGGCTTAAATTCCCGCTTCACACCATCCACCTGTTTTGATTTATGCAAGAAAAAAACATGGCCAAAAAGTGCATTTTATTTTATTTTGTGGATGTTCAGGCACAAATATTTAAATGTTTTTCGATCATTTTATAAATTACTTAATTTTCCACATTATACAATAAAACCATAACAGAAAATGGGTTCGTAAGTAGGAGATTTTGAACTTTAAAGCAGTTTTCATAGGCCTATACATTATTTTTTTCTGGGCTTATAAAAAGACTTATCTAAAAAATACTCGATTATTTCAAAGGCCAGGATGTATTCTACTCGCAGTATTTAATGCATCTGAAATATTTCTGGTAGACCAAATTTTCAAACCAAAAACACAGGATTTTAAATTACTACGTAATGCATCGCCTTAAGGTTAAAGGGGACGCTCATTATATTTTACGTGTTCACAGATGGCGTTGATTAATACATTTTTGTAAGGTATTGCATTACAATACTAAGACAAATTATTTGTTTGCGCCCGTACATACGCAATATGAATACGAATACATAGTTTTGTCCGTAAAAAAACCCAATTCTTTAAAGAAAGGCATAAAAATACAAAAGAGTGAAGTAAGGAAGAAACAAAGGAGTGCTGTTGGAAACGGGACACATTGCTCCACTACATAAAGGTTATCCACTCAGAATTAACATTTAAACTTCATGCATGGGAATTTGATACCCTTGATTTTGAAACTCGTGAACATATTAACGGAATTACATTCGAAAAATTTAAAACTCAACAAAATAAAGATTGTCTGGCTAGTCATTCAATTTGAATGTCTATGCAAAAGTCCCACTGGCTCTAGGCATTTGGAAATCTTGTGTGAAATTCACACAAAACAAAATATGAAAAAAATCTGATAATATTGTATATGTGTACATATATAGACGCACAGTTTAGAATAGTTTTCAAACCGCGGTAGCGGGTTTTTATCTACTAGTAATAATTATTTCGTTAGATGGGCGAATATCATTATTTTTTGTATCCGATTATAAATAAATTTATTACGAAATATTATAAATGTGTGGATAGGTTTAAAGTGTGTATTTATTTAAATTCGGCAGACTGTAAGTAAAAATAAAATAAAAGTTTGTCTAGTGATAGTGATGATGTCACGTTCCAAGTTTAAATATCAGATAAATTATAATGCCTAGCCACCGAAGAGAAAAACAGACACAAGTGTGTAGTGGGCGTGTCCGAGTGACGGAATTAAGAAAATAGGCTTGACTTTTCTAACTTCTGCCAAAATTGATCAAACATTTTAGAACATTTTCTTATATTCTTTCTCCAAACATTGCAAACTTATTTTGGGGCACCATTTTAATTTGAAAAAATAATAAAGTTTTAAGTAAACATTGCTTACGAAACATGTTGATATTTTAAGCAATGTTAAAAAATTAACAGTCTTACTAATTAGATTCTTATATGCCCGTTCAAAGTTTGTGTGGTAAAACCGGCCTTAAGCCTGGTTTAAGGCCATGTTAACCACACAAACGTCGAAGTAATAAGTTAAGTTTTTCACTGTTCCGACCTTACAATATTTACACCGCGTTTATTAGTAGTACGGGTGTAAGTGTTTATTAATTTTTAATAAGAATTTTCTTCCTTGATGGAATCTTACTGGCCTGTCTGGGGGGCAAAGGCCCCAGGGTTCGAAAGGTCTTAAGTGATCTGCGACAACTGTTTTCTTTCAAATAGGTATAATTCACACTTCTAGGGACTGTGTATTCAGTGTGCCCAGCGCACACGTGGTAACAAAAAAAGATTGGGTATCATGAGAATAATATTTAGCGAATTGATAGGAACATGTGGTCCATTTATGAACACATTTTTGTGAATAAAATTCCCGAAATCGGTATGTACTCACTCATGATAATGCTAACCACGTGGGCATATTTTAACATTCAAGGTTTAACGTTTTCATCATAGCTTTTTTCATATGTATTTTATGAAAAAAAAAACAAAACGGAGGATTCTGTTGAATTAAAAATCAAATAACTTTAAAACAGAATACTCTATATTGGAAAATATTATTTTTTTATTAATCGCCATTACTCAAAATTGTCAAAGTTTCCTCTAAAATTGTGAAAATTTTAATTCTTTAACGGCCTGTATTTTATAATTTAAAACATACGTAAATAAAGCAGCGCTATAATATAGTACTAGATAGTTGCTATACCCTTTGATTACAAATATAATTATTCAGTTTGGTAAAGCATTTTGGACTCAAATCCAAAATTTAAGTTTTGTATGAAGAAGGCCGCTGTAGAAATGAGATCCCTGAGTATAATGCGAGGCTGATGTAAGCGTAAAAGTAATGAGTAAGATTAAGAAAGGGATGCTTAGATGGTTTGGGCATGTAGAGCGAATGAACGAAGAGAGGAGTGTAAGGAGGATATATGACGCGAATGTGAACAGTAGAAGATGTCCGAGGAAGACATGGTATGATCAAGTGAACCAGTTACTGGAATCGGAATAACAGAATAGTAAGTAAGAGGCGATGTATGAATGTTAGACATTATAAAACAATCCATTTGGAATATTCTTTACAGGACACAGTGGATAACATATTATTGTGCTTGATAGTAATCGAATATACTGCATGCGACCTTTGATAATTACAGTAAAGAAATAAAAAATCAATAAATTGTGTCATGGACACAATTTGTAAATTTTACATATGAATGGCTTTAGAGATAAGATACCAAGAAAATATTATAAGATAGCGAGTTGTATGATATAATATTATGTTATTCGAATAAGAATAGGTATATATTATTTTAGATAAACCCCACGCAGGAGGCTCTGAGGAAAATAATTTCCTTCAGGCCTTATGTTGTCTTTTGGGATGCTGGGTGGAGGGTCCTTTTTAAGAAAGGAGAGGAAGTTCTGGGAAGGTAAAAGTTATGAGGGTTGGGTAGGAATCTAGGGATCAGCGCGTCGATGGGTCTAGATACCAGTGGGAGAGGTCAAGATCTGGCATGCCAAGCAGCTATTAGGCGGTAGGCGCATCCTGAACACACCTCACCCGATGAACCCAGGTGCCCCTACTGAATCACCAAACGTAGCGAACCACTTGGGGTGACCTAAATATCGTGCTTGATATTTTGCTTCATTTACATTTGAACTGTTTACGATCAAATTAATAATCGTTGCTCGATGTGTCTAACCGATAGTTTTATTATAGCGCTTATAACCTTGATACTAGTAACTTCTATTGAATAATGCAGACATTTCCCGTGAAACATATAACACGGTGTTATTAGATCATCGCAGCAATGTAAACCAGTTTCGTATGAACGCTTACTACATAATTATGTCGAAGGAACAACATAGTAAGTTATGCAGAGAATAAAATCCACCTTTCTATATTTCCTGCGATCCTGATACTCCCGAAAAGAAAACCTGCATTTTTAAAACAGAAATCTGTTTCTAAAATTAATATACAGTTTCAGCTACATATATGAAGAGAACTATCGTTTCGATAAGACAAGCTTCACCAAATGCACTAGCTTTATCCAACAAATTGCCAGTTGGAACAATAATTACTGTGTGTTCATTTTTATTTGAAATCTGTTGCTTCAATGACAATTTTAATTGCAACTTTGCGAGCATCAACCAAGATGGTTGCAAGCTCTAATAGTAATAATTAGTTAATTTACTTATAACAAAAACTAACAATAGTTAAATTAAATAAAGGCTTTAAGATACGAATAGTAAAATTGCTGCAGGCTGTGTGCGGAATGTTAAAGAATTGGAACTATTCACCAAAATTGAAAATAAAGAAACAGAAGATCCAAATTGCACAAGAAAAAAATCTATTCAAAATTTGTTATTGCGGGCTTACTCTGAAATAAGGTTTTCATCAGTTTCAACGAGTATTTGGATTTCATGGCTTTGTAATGAGATGAGTTTTCAGTACAGCTCTGCATTTTATTGATTATTTTATCAGTATCGGTTCTCTTACAAGGGCTTGATACTCAGAAAGTGCGTAGTAGATACATATTTATGTTATAAACTATAATATATAACATTGAATAAGCACATTGACAAAATGCGCACGAAACGACGACGATTTACTGTCTATATTTATTAATCTGCATTGTATAATATCCCACTTGGCGTGGAATGTTTTTGAAACTGTATCAACATTAAATCTCCGGTAATAGATGTAGGAGATCGCTATACAGTTTCATGGGAAGATCAAATACAGGCAAAAAGTAGTCTGGGCCGGAGACAGAGGCTGCAGAATTACACCGGAGTTACTGTGGAGACTAGAGACCGGAGACCAAAGGTAGGATTCCTGATGGGAAAAAACTCGCTAGAGTATCCGGTAAACTATCAAAGACAACTGCAGTCACAGACTCAACAGTATCACTTCTCGTCCAAGAGATGCTGTGATCTCTTGTTATTCTTTATACCAGTGATTCGAGCATCAAAGAGCATCATATCGCACCCCTGGGGGTGCTGGGGAGATCCAGGGGGCGGTGGGTTTTATTTAAGGGTAGTACCTAAGGGGCTGCGAGTGGCGAGGGAGAAAAATTGAGCTGCTAAAATTCATTTCAGCAATTTATATTTTTTTCTAATTTACTAAACAGTCATCAATGCAAGAATCCCACAAAAAACGATCAAATGTGTTTCAAAATGATTATTGTAAAAGTAATAAGGTAAGTACATATAAAATAGGATTTACGTTAGGTTTCTACAAATTATGAGATTTGAATACTACTCTTCCATGGAAGCGTTAGGTAGTGGTTGGATGAGAATTTCCTAGTATATTACAACAAATTTATAATCGTTCGTTATCAGCTTACAAATATTTCGTTATCAATTTACATAACGACTTATTGAGTTTTGTTCATTTGATGAGTATCTTGAAGATTTCAGTTCATCAAATATATTTGTGAAATTTTCTTAAACGGGAAAAATCGTATGTTTGAAAAGGGAGCGATACCTAATGCAAAAATACACTTGAGAAACTCTGGACAACACAAACTGCACTGCATGATGAAAAAATAACACGAAACCTGATTTTATGTCGATCTCTATATCGACAAGTCATCGTCGTTGCCAATTACATTTATATTATTAATTTTATGTCACTCACAAGATGTTATTCGCAAGTGTAATTTAAATCGTGGATCTTGAACGCTGGGCGTTTCACTCATGACTTGATAAAGTCTCGATGTATCAAAATACGTTACATAATATTACTAAAAAAACAGTAATAATTATCACTCCATTTTAAAACACGCTATTTTAAAACTGTTATCAAGGTTAGCTTGCAATTAGAGTAGTTGATACTGTAGTATCACGAAATACCACAAATCAGAATCGAAATATTGATTGAAATAGATTTAGCCGTGTTTAGTTTACTAGATCTGAATAGCAAAGTACTTCGCAAGCTGCCCCGCCACTTCCTTTATCCCCCACAACATACCCTCAAGGCGGGAACACATTATTAAAACCCGACGCGACCCGATGAAACGCGATGCGTGTTGAGTCGAATCAAATGTATTGTTTTCTTATGACCAGAAACACACTATGAACATCCGACATGGCGTCGCGTCGGATGTTCATAGTGTGTTTCTGGTCATAAGAAAACAATACATTTGATTCGACTCAACACGCATCGCGTTTCATCGGGTCGCGTCGGGTTTTAATAATGTGTTTCGACCTTTATTGGGATAATAATTGGCTACGGCAGTTGGCACTCTTGAGCGGTATTCACATTATAAACTTAAAATTATTTATTTATTTACTACACGCCCTAGTGGGCTTTTCTTTAAAAAAAAATACAAGCATTTTGTATCAGAGAAAACACTTAAAAAATAATACAATAAAGAAGAATATAAACATAATGGAAAAAATGAATCCTCACGCATATAATTGAGTTAAAAAGATTCAACAAAACAAAATAGTAGAAGCGGAGAAGTTATATGGGTACATAGGTCTATTTGTGTCTAGAAAAATAAAAGTGAATATACAACATTTATATTGATTAGTTTCCAAATGAAATATATCACCCAGATCAGAATATTTGTTATAAATAGAGACACCCATTCATAGCTTTAATTTTCAAGAAATGTAGATTGAAAAATTAGCTTTAATTTTGCATTTTCATATCGTTTATAGATAAATAGGATAACGTCCAGGAATGGGAGTCGGCAAGAGGGGAAAAACAATTAAATTAGCAAAATCACTTGAAACATGTTTATTGTATTATTGATTGAAACTCAACATGGCGCATGTTTCTACAGTAGAGAACATTAGAGTACATTATAGCGGCTAAAAATTGTTTTATTATCGCTAAAAACACCATTTATCGCTTTAATTCGCGAAAATATTGTTAATGCTATGAATGGGTGTCTCTAATTATAAACAATAAGTATTAAATGTATCAACTACCTATTCGGAAATCGTAGAAACCTCAACTGCGGAAAAAAGGTCGCAAAAAATAAGTACGGATTTGTATTTATGCCGTCATAAAACATCAGGTGAAAGTGTACAGATAAGCAATAAAAAGTTAACAGTTTAAGTAGCGAAAGCGTGATTGATTAGATAAGATCACTTACTAAAACACCCTTTTTGCAGTGGAAATAATGGACCATTTAATGTGATTTCAATCGGTAGAAGTTAATTATAATACTACAGAGAGATAAAAAAGTTATCCAATTTTAGAAGATTATATTCAAACATACATTAAATCATATTCAAACACGCATTAAATTATATTTAAACATACATTAAATTATATTCAAATATTCATTAAATTAAATTCAAACATACATTATCCTATTCAAACAGACAAATTATATTCTAACATACATTAAATTTAAAACATTTTATTCAAACATACATTAAATTTATAGAATTATATTCAAACATTCATTAAATTTATAGAATTATATTCAAACATACATTAAATTTATGAATGACATATTCAGTAAACAAAACAATATTTATTTATTTATTTTTGTAAGAAACAAACAGCTTTTATATAATATACAATGATAGATACAAATATACAAGTTAACTGAAGTCAAGTCACAGAAATTTCTTATGTTTGTTCATTGGAAATGAAGTTTGAAATTATATAAGTGCAGTTAATATTATATTAACTGCACTTGTTTCATTTTTAGCCAAAGCTTCATATATTGAACTTCTTTCTGAGAACATTCCTAACAGTTCAAGAAAATGGATAGAACGGAGACGACGGCTAAAAGATGAAACAAAATCGATTAATTTTGGAGGGAAAAATAAGCTAATAATCCATTGGATCCATGCTGTCACTTTTATATCATATTATAACCCTGTGAGAAACTACTACCTACTGTGTGGAAGAATGTAACGAAATGAGGTAAAATTTATGAGCAGAGAAATAAAACAATTACATAGGGGTAGGCAGATAGATCTGAATAATTACTTTACAACCAATACAAGCAGAGGAAACACCTGATGAGATGAGCGAGCTGATTTTGTTTACACGTTAATTTGTCCTGGGTAAACAAAATTGGGTAAATAATAAAAATGATTGTGCATGACTCACCCTGGACTTGTTCTTTGTTGATGACTATTCCAGTGTGGTCTCCTCCAGCTACGTGCATCTTCTCGCTGGTTTGTTGGACAGCCCTTCTTTCCACAATAAGGGTTGTGGAATTGGCCGTCTTACACTTCGGTGTCATGACAATTTTCTCTTCAATATCAGACATTATTAATTATTTTTCTTCAATCACAGCACAAACTTTTCACTGTAAAATAAAAATGCCACAATCGGTAATGACGAAAAACTTCGCAAAAAAATACTAAGTGGAGGTTGAGGTATCGTGCTTTCGACTCGTTTACCTTCGTGCCTGGTACGATTTAGTACAATATTCAAAATATTCCATACAAATTATTATTCATGGCCAAAAACTAATCCCATCTTTATGATATTATTTTTCACAGAAAACTACAAAACTTTAATGTTTTTAGGCAATTAAAGCATTATCAAACTAACACAAAGTGTAAGAAATAAATAAAAACAATCTAAAATAGAAAAATCCGTTAAAAATACACCTCAACGAAAATAAACTACTGTCAAAAAAAATTTACCGCGGATAAGACGGATTGAAAAATATTATTTATCGCGAATTTTCAACGGGTTTTGGATCATTAGAGAAATGAATTATTACTAATCAATTAACATTATTTGCACTCACATCGCCACACGCCTCACTTTCGGAAAGACGACCACAAACTGACATAAATAGACAACGATAAATGACAGCTCCTGTAGGAAACCATTTTTGTTTTTTTGTACGAGAAGCTATGTTCGTAATAACCCTCTTTTTCATTTCCTCATGCAAAAATACACTCTAAAGCTAGTATCCGTACAGTGGGTTTTTCTATAATATCATTTGAAAAAATGAACTATTGTTTTAAGATTGAGTTTTGGCGTTTATATTATTTGGTTGAGGGGTGATTTTGAACAAAATATATATTACTTTCAAATTACGTAGGAAACTACTTTTAGCCCGTGACAAAAAGTGTAATCCACTGGACATAGATGGCACTTACGGTAGCCACAAGAGCAGAGTGGTTTATTTATGAACAAGAGCAATCACACATCCATCGACTATAGAGAAATATGGTTAATTTAATTTTAAAATAATTAACAATAAGTGGTTAGAGGCGTTTTGGTTACATTTACTCGTACAGATTATTTTCTTTTTCAATGATTATTATAAGGTAATATTTGAAAATGTACAGTTTAGTTGAATTTCGTTCTTCCCTTGCCAACATGATGTGGACGCGTGCTTTTTCGCTGTACTTTCCGGAAGTAGATGATTCTGCATTTTACAAAAATGGAAATTTAAACATGTTATTTTTAACACTAACTCAGCAAACAAGGCGATGCACTGCAAAATAATGCAAAAATTAAGTGGTTTTTGGATTGAAAATTTGCTTAGAAACATTACAGATGCTTTAATTAAATAATTTGAGTAGAACACATCTTGGGTCTTGGAAATAATTGAGGACTTTTTTGATAGGTCTTTTTATAAGCCTAGAGCAAAAATTAAGTATTAGATTTGTAAAAAAACTTTCAAATTCAAATGGATTACCCTTTTCGATTGTAATTTTATTGAATAATGTGGAAAATAAAGTTCTTTACAAAATAATAATATTTCAATAATTGTGCCTGAATGTCATAAAATAAAACATGTGTTTTGGGTTTACAGGCACATTACAAAATAATAATATTATAATAAAAATTATTAAATTATTATTTGGCGGCACCCAAAAAAATTGTTATTGCAGGAAGGATCGGATCGAAATGGTATTTATTGAAATATTTTATTTACTTCTAGAACAAAATTTAGTCCTATTAAATCTAGTATTTCATGTTTCCTTATTCTACCCTTGCAATTTATTACCTATTCATATACATACTTACCAATATTTCCTATGTACTAAAAAATTAATTTCACAATTTAACTTTGCAAAGGTTCAGCTATCTTAAAATTTGCATTGTTCCAAAGATCGATGTCATTGCTTTTTGGGGAATAAATTCAATGTAAACAAACTGATTGCCATATCCAATGCACAACCGCAATGTAGGCATGCTGAATCTGTTTTACCGGTATTTCAATGGAGACTGCTCTAATGAACTAGCAGCATTGATTCGCTATGCACAGGCGGAATATTCGCTATACACGAGCGGAATACCCGTTCACAGTTGATCTTGGTTCATGAGAATGGGTCATTTCTTCTACTCGTTTTTGTGTAAGTCGGTCGTATGCGGAACGAGGTACCGGAAACTGTAATGCCTCCTTCATGTATTCCGGACTTCTTCAATACCCGCATTAATAAATACCTTCCTACAACCCCTCCCTTAACCTTCCCCACAACACTGCCCAACCGGTGGCGATACAGCTTCCCACTGTTTAGACAGAGGCACTCTTGTGAGGTGTCACATAAAATTTTAAAAAATTACCTGTTATATTTTAAAATTCAAACTGTTTTTTGTGTCTGCTGTAAAATTTGATAAAGGGAAGTTAAGTGTTCTACGAATTAAGACGTTGATCGCCTTAAAGAAATATTTCTTTTGTGGAGGGGTTCATTAATAAAATTCATAACTTATATTTGATTTTTATTATTTACAAATATGAAGGAAAAAATGAAATCCAAGTGTTTAATTTAAGTACATAGAAAACACGCAAGTCAATTTCAATTACAAAAATCACTCAATGATGACAAGACTACAAAGTACAATAATTAAAATTTAGATTATTTAACCCTTAGGATGCCACGCTTTTACGGTAACTAATCTCATAAATAGTAAAAATACATTTATGCTTCATGTGATATCTCACTCATAAGTAATCATATAGTACATGCCAAGAAAACATTTGTGGCAGTCCATTCTTTGCACTAAGAGTAATGTTTTGTTTACTAGTCAGTTCCATGAATTTGATAATAATGAAAAAATAGTCAACAACCCGATATTTTTAAAATTTGGTAAAATAGTTTGGGAAACCTGCAATCTGGTTCAAAAGATAAATTCCTTTGCAAAGTTTCTGCAAATAATTCAATTAACATTTCTCGTCAGCCATTACGATATATCTTGGCATTCTAAGGGTTAAAAATCATGCAAATAAAATGCTTAGTTTGTTAGAATATAAATAATTCACAGAAAAATGGATCCGAAATGATGTAATATAAAAACATTTGTAAATCAAATGATTTTTAATATTTTATTTTTTGAAAGTAGGTTGCTACAAAGAATAAAAAAAATTAATATGAAATAAAATTAATAAAGAGCCAAACTTGAATCTGCGAACAGCTTGAAACAATGTACATAATTATTTTGTTGGGCCGAGATAGTTAATGGCCGTATTTGATCCTATAAATAATTTATCCGTGTGATGAAAAATAGGGTTTTTTTTTTTTTTTTTTTTTTTTTATAGTGAATACCTCACAAGAGGGTTAATTATCATCTCCAACGATTTAGACAGCCCTTAATAAAAACGGAGCATGATTATTATCGTCAATGTGAAACCATCTCATCATATAAGTCATATTTGGCCGCTGTCCAAATAATGCCACAGCAAAATGGCGGCATAGCAAGATGTTAGCACTAGTGATGTGTCATTTGTAAACGAGCAGCACAATTAAGTTGGCTCTTTTTGATGAGGCGTATTCGTACGACTCTCGATAAACCGTACCATGGCTCAATTGAATTTTTATCAGAAGATATTTTAGAAAAATAGCGCCTTTAAAATTAATCAAGAATGAATTGTTATTACATCCTCAGAGACGTGAACGGCATCTGGACTTGCACATATGTACCTAAACCTACTAACTACCCAGCATCTTTTTTATCTCGTGGTACGATAGGCGTGCCGTTACCAAGAGTCGTATGATCATTCATACGCTTATGCTGAGAGCTGTATTGGGCGAGCACAGTATTCTCATTGCTCACACGCTCCTTCAATTGAGTCGACTCTTTGAGCCGTACGAAAAAATTAAGCTGGTACCGTGGCTCCCGCTCTTAATAAAATGAGTCAGGACCCTTCGCTAATTACCATCACTAGTGGCGAATTTCTAAAGTTTTGAAGTGAATTCAAAGGTGATAAGAAATTATTGTGATACTATATTCGTTGTAGGACCATAGATTGGTCAACTCTGATTTTATTTCTACCGATGAAGGCCAATTGCTTATTTCAGGATGCTTTCACAATGTCGTTGAATAGATAAATTTGAATTCTGTTAACGATGAACCCATTCCTTCGGTCGTAGTTAAATGGAAACATCCAGTTTACATTACATACATTTATATAAAAATATTATGTGCAGTTATTTGTTTTGTGTGGAGAGGTGTCTGTCTTGTTCCTAAATTAAAGTACAATATTTAGGAAAGACTGAGATACGAGGTTACTGATTTATTGTTGTATACATTATTAATACATATTTATCATGTCGAAGTTAATCACATTCTATTCTTTAATTTCTAATCTTATACTACTAGAGATAATTGAATTGAGAAAAACTCTCAGCACTATATTATTAAATAGGTATGTATAATTTCTGTGATCTTCTATTAGATAATTGTGTATACACAAATACAGTGTGTACATAAGTATATTTCAGTTTATTATGTTTCAATAAATATAATATATTTTAGACAGTACTTTATTATTATTTAAGTAAATCAATAAATATGATAATAATTTATTATAAAATGAGCCTTCTTAAATTTCCACTATTATATTTGTTAAGAATTTTACGTGTTTAAAACAAAATTGGATTTATTTTCATATTGCACATGGAAAATTGGTAAAAAAAAATTATTCTACATTCGTCGGAAATATAAAATTGTGTGAAGTTAATTGAAATCTTAAGAATTACGAAAATAAAGTGTTTTTTAAATTTTATTTTCGGTATTATGCAAAGTGAAAATTAAGGCTAAAAGGCAACAATATCATATTTCTATACTATAAGTCTAGAAGCAATATTATACATTCGTCAAAATAAGTTCAATATAAAAATAAATAAAAATACTATTATTGTTGTTGGCAAACTTGCTTAAAATATACAAAGGAAATAAGTTTCCTACAAATTAGTCTAAATTTCAGAAGAAACACAATTCGAGGCATGAACAATAAATATTATCTTATACATTTTGAATATATATGCAAGTACATACGTGAATATTAAGCAAATTGATTAGTTTGCCGGTGAAATGATAAAATTTCAGATTGAAAAATGTTTTTTAGGCAAATATCTTCGCATGTATAAAAGTTGTGCCTGATGTAAATGATGAAAATAAGATACTAGATTGGTTAGTGAGAGTTATCTACGCTAAATTAAATAAATTTAATAGATTTATGTACCACTAATTATTATTCATATGATTGTCGAAGTACAATAAAGAAGGTGAAAACTACTATAAACCAACTGTTGGTGTTTTGTTGAAAAGGCAAATACACCAAATCACAAATTTACAGGCAAAGCTATTAAAACTTTTCGCGTTACATATTTTGTGAGTTGTCGACCAGTGATTAAAAAATAAAAAAAAAAAAACAGCTGAGATGTGTTACATTACTTCCTGTTGAAATTGAAAAAAAAACATTATTCTTCATTAAAAAATTAATACCGAATAGAGAAGACCCTTGTGTCACACAAGACATAAGGGTGGGTATAAACACGCGAACCGAACTAACGAGCTGACCCACGACTTATGGGAAAGGAACGAAGCAACTGCAAAATGGCACGAAACGCCGCTTCGTTCCTTTTGTGGGCTGGCTCGGCTCGCGTGTTTTTCCTAGTGTCTCTACGCAGCATTAGGATGTAGTATGTAGTGCTTGTCCTAACATAGTTGCAAGGCACTTAACCTGTGAAATGCTGAGCAACCTAATATGTACGCAAGGGCATGCCGAGGCTAAGAATCCCACCATTAGAAATTACTGTTTTCAGATTATTTAGATTGCCGGCGCTCAGTGGATACAAATTTATTGTATCCAATGGGTACTTTTGACACTCGAGAAGTTAAGCTCATTTGACCACAAATGATTTGATGTTTAAATGAAAAAGCTGACAATTTTTAAAGCAAAACATAAAATCCTTCACTATTTCGTTAAACAAACGAAAGAAAGGAATTGAATTAGTTGTCAGTTTTTCAAGGATCAAATGATAAATATTTTTACCACACGAAAATATGGCATTAAAATTTTCAATACAAGCCTATGAAAATAGTGTTGAAAAGAATAATTATTATTGCTGTTGATTTATGACCTAAGAAATGAAAAAAAAAAAATGATAAATACATTCATAATAGGTTATCAGTATGGCTAGTTATAATGTGTGCATGATTAGGTAAATAGTTTTTCAAAAATGTAGTGCCGTTTAATATTTTCTAATAAATGCATTAATTGGCATTGACCAATAATTGTCACAAATACAATAATTCACAGATTCCATAGAATGATGGAATTTTTTTTAAAAGGTTACTAGGGCTTATTTTTATTTGTCCATAATGCTTCCAACTGATAATTGCATAAATATTTTTGTTTAAATTTTAAATAGCAAATTAGGTTCAGTTATGGAAGTAATAATGTTCAGCAAATCTAATGATTTGGGTTCATAATTGCTAGACTAAAATGATAAGTTTTCTTGTACAAACGGTGAAGGTACATTTTCAATAATAATTGACAATACAATGATTCAAATTAAATATTTGATAACTTATGTTATATACAAAAGTATTTACAAAATCAAAATAATAAGCATCTGATAAGTTAAGTAGTTTCAGTTCTAAAACAAAATTGTAAAACATGTTAAATAGTATTGTGATATAGAATGGTAATGATTATCTTTTTTCAAGTAATTTTAACTGCGACCCATTATATTCTAGGTAGCACCTATAAACACAGAGTTACAAACACTAAAGACGGGTTATTTCGGAGAATTTGAAAAATTCTTCAAATTTCAACGTTTATTTTCGGGTTCTTTGAAAGTCCCATTCAAGTTCTGTTATTATATCATTATAGGCTAGCTGCTTGACAGAACTGAAACAATAACAGAAGTTGAAAAATCTTTCACATAAATTGAAAATTAACTTTCTAATTTGAAGAATTGTTCAAATTCTCAGAAACAAGTCCTAAGTGACCTCATTCAAAATATGAACCTATTCAAATTTTATGAAAAGGCAAAGATTCCAATGTTTTATATTGACGAACTGTCTTTCATTGGATGTTTTCAAATTTAATGTAAGCCGCAGCTTTATTGGAATGCGACTTGAGAAAACATTGTTCAATTTCATGCAAAAAAAAAAAAAGTGAAAATGATGAATAAATTATTGATTATTAAAATAAACCTTGTACTTTTAAAATAAGCCTCTAAGATTTGGGTAAAAAAATTACCATGTTTTCGAAAAATTCTATAATTTCTTCAAAACGATTAGCAAAATACTTAATAAGTAAAAGGAATTGACTGTGTTACAATAATATTAGTGAATGTATCAGGGGAAAAAAAGAAAAACAACACAAATAAAATCATTTTTACAGATTTGTAAAAAATTATACAAAATGGAATAAGCTGGAATGATTTATGGAATGGTGGTGCATTTTTGTTGTTGAGCAATCACAAAATAAATAATATTTGTAAAATTAAAAATGGAGGAAAATTCGTTGTCAAAAATAAAGGATATTTGAAAAAAATTCAAATTATTTAATGCACTCACTATAACTAAATGACAATGAATGCATTGGAAATGCAAAAAATACAACCTAAAAGAAAATAACTTGCTACATACTAATATTGTAACAAATGTATTTTATATTTATTGACAAGCACTAATTGAGACGTCGCAACTATACGATAATGTCAAAGACTCTATGAAATGCTTTTGTATCATTTTCTAAAATATTATAATTTGGCACAGATTTAAAAAAAAAAAAAAAAACAAATGTTTCCATTGACTTACAAAATTTACAAAAAAGACATAAAAAACAATTCCGCAAGGCTTATACATAGATTTTTAATTTTCCACAATAATATTATTGAATAAATTATTTTGTCACTTCACAAATTACCACATTTTAAACAAGTCAAAATATACTGTCATAAAATAATATTTGTATGATTCAAAAACACACGGGCAGAACTTGCATTTTAAGGAATTGTTTGTCAATACATAGTATTACATACCTATTTAAAATTTTATTGGTAATATGTGTTGTTTATTAGTTATTACTAGTTAATTATAACTTCAGGTAATATTGATGAGCCAACACCTTTATAATAAGTAAAAAGGAATATTGTAACTAAATGTAGAATGTACGCATGGTGATAAGTATTTATACTTTATTCCTTTCAATACAAACGTAATGAACCAATTTCGTCAGCAATAAGCGCTTTTGGATATATTTTTATGAAAAGCATAACTTTCAGGCCTAAATATATTTTCAATAACAGTGACAGATTACATTGTTTTTAAACGTTACTTTTGGATAATACACAACAATGGATTACAATAAACCACAAAAGTATAAATTTTTATTTATATATAAGCATCATCATAAATAATAAATTATTATTACCGTTTTAAATGTAACAATACACCTTTTAAATTAGACTTAGTAAATTAATCATAAATGACTATACAACCAGGTAATGTCAAAAATACACCATTCGATTCATTGACAAATCAGTATATTATGTAATAATATGAGTGAGCCTTCAAGGCATCCAGAAATAATCGTATTCACAAACAATAATTCCATCAAACTAAATAATACCATACTTTATACAAATCTCAATTATAATCCAATTACTTTTGCTTGCAGACACAAATTTTTAGAAATTCTTGCCACTTTAAGTGACAAAAAGTAAAATCGTGCCACTAGCGATAATTTTGAATTGCGTCGATTTTTACGTTTAAAAGTTCATTCTGTGCATGAACGATCTGGGAATGGAACTGTTTGGGAATGGGGGTGTGTTTTGTGAGGCACGCGGCGCTGCGGGTCACACGCGCGTGACGCACCTTTCTAGTTTGTGCAGCTCGGCTTGCAGCAAGGCTGTCAGCTCAGTTTCGCGCTGTAACCGCGTGTTGAGAGCCGACAGGGCGGCGCTAAACCGTTCCTCTTGCGCTTCCACCACGCGCTCCAGATTCGCAACCTGGAAACATTAATGCAATAGTTAATAGACGTCACATTAATCTTATCTGTGCAGTTATTGAATATCGACGGCTAACCTGATAAGTTTCACTACAACACATACATTGTGTCGAAATGTGCACTGTGATGAGATGATGTCGAAATCTATCTGTGTTGAGACCATCATAAGATTCTGCAGGTCCCCAAAGACCACCGGAGTACTGGGCTGGACATTTTAAAAGAATGCCATATTTCAGGAAACCAAAAACTATGACCAAGTGGGTGTTGCAGCGGAAGTGACCCAGACGCAGGCTGGGAAGGACTAAGGACTGGAGGTGAATGGTGGGGGACCGTAGTGGAGAGCATTTGTGGGGGAGGACAATTCCCACCCTGGGATGTAGTGCTTTGACCAGGAAGTTGATGATAAGCCACAATAAATTCCATATTGAAAGCTTTGAATTCCAGCAATGAAAGAATGGGAGAAAAAGACTGGCACTGTTAAGTATATACTAGGTTGGAGTTACCGTGGAACCAGATTACAGAAGTAATATCAACAGAATATGGGCTATTGATCTAGAAAACTAGATGAAGTAAGAAGAATCAAAGAAACAATGGTCAAATTTCACCTACTTAAAATATATATATTTTTTGAACAATCCTTTGATTCAACTTGATTACAACATGGAATTACAGATGGTAAATAGTGGAATTTAATAGCTATTTCTTACAAATTAAAATTAATATTTTAAGATATTAGTATGGCGGCCAACTGTCATGTCATGTTGATAGAACTATAACCTGGAATTAATATTAAAATAGGTTTTTAGGTTCTTAGTTTGAGTGTCTTAAAAAGAAACATTTTTTCTTAATTCTGTAGTTGTAAGTAAAATTAAACCGAAAGACCAAGTCCGCACGCCCAAAGAAGGGGAAAGATCACTAAGGACAATTAGTAGTGGGGGAGTCAATTTACTTAAAACAAGGTTAAAATATGATGCAGCTTACCCTTTCATTTAATTGAGCTATAAGGAGCTGCTCTGGTGTACTGTTCATGTCTATATCTCCTGAAAACAGAATAAACTAGTCATTAACCTTATCAATGTATTATTGATCCAAACTGTACACAAATGTTCAAAACATTCCAAGATTAAGATTGTTTATCAAAACACACATAGTTATTATGACAGTAAAAGTCAGAAAAGAATATTCGAGCTCGTTTTATCACACAAATAATGTTTGAAGCATTAGATCACAGTGAAGTCATACAAAATAACAACTGCTACCAACATTTGGTTTATTTGCACATTCTCCTAATGTTGATAATAATATTAGCACCTTCTTCTAAGTGATTTTTAACAAAAATGGCACTGCACGAGTTACGTATTTAACCACTCAGAACATTAGAACGTCAAAAGACGTAAATATGATAATAGCGGTCAAGACATTAGAACGAGCGAGATTTTACAAAAATCGATTTATTTCCATCACTAGTATACGGATTGCCATGATTTAAAAAACAGAGTATCGATAATGAATAACGCTACGCGTCTGTATTCAAGAATATCTATGGAACGTAGAGATTGAATCTGTCATCTTGTTCGTTCATAATTTATTGCGTTTCTAAATAATTTATTAAAAATATTTTAGTTTGGACGGTTAATATTTTGAGGTGACTAATAGTTTTTAATTATATTTTTTCAATATATAAAGTGTTATTTCTTTATGATACTCAGAAAAAAGTACATTTCATGGCTTTGAAATAATGGTAAGCGATTTTTACATATTTTTGACGTTTTCATAAAATGTATATTTAGAAACGCAAATATTTACGTATAACAACACAATGCGATAGTGGATTTCATAATCTTTCCAAAACATTTTTTAGAATGAGGCTACGTTTCCCAAAACGTGAGTTATGAAGCTTTTAGCGAAACTCGTAAATAACACAAAAATTATCACGTTTTGACAGTTCTCAAAGGAACACATAGTAAATAAAAGTCTTTGTCTGAGAGGTTAATATCAATAGATTTCTTTTTATAAAACACATTAGATTTATTATGAAAGTTACCGTCAACCTTTTTGTTGTTGTAGAAAATTCTTTAAAAAAAATTTCGTTTTATTTCATATGCTTGCCCTCGAGGATTTTTAAAACGGCACTATACAAAATAGCCAGATATTGTTACAGTAGAACCACGTTAATACAAACCCCGATGATTAAAAAAAACCCATAATTAGGAATATTGGCCAAAAAAATTTTTACAAATTTACTTTCGATAACTGAACTTGAAGGGCTGACCGTGGCGGTCGAAGGCTGCGAAAATATATATAATGTTCACAAAAAGGGGACTAGTCTCAAGGCCACAAATAGAAGGATTTTAATCCAAGCGGTATTGATAAAATTTTAAATTGTCGGTAGCATGACAAAATTATCTGAATTTCAGTGAAGATTTCACTAATATCAATCAAAAAATTTCACCGACTTCATCCATCAACAACATCCTAGCTCATATTTAGAATGGCAGAATACAGGGCACGCTTTCAACATTGCATATTTGTATGCAGAGATGTGCAAAATGGGTACCCAAAACCATTTGAAATGCAAAATAGAAATGGGTCAAAACTTTTCCATTTGAAAATGCAAAATGCAAAATGGTTTTTAGAAAAGCATTTCAAATGCAAAATGCAAAATACCTATTTTCAAAATGCATTGAAAATGCAAAATGGTTTCACAGGTCAAAAATTAAAATAATTATAGAATTTTTAAACAATTTTGTCATTTAACAATGGACATCAATGTAGAACATATTACATGATGGTAAATCCAAAAACACCACGACTACAGATTATGAAACCACAAAAAAAATTGCGCAGGACTAATGTTGCCAACGTAAAAACATAGAAACTGCTATCTAACATTTAATACTACAGCGTCTTGGCCATGTTCAGTATTTGAATCAGTATTTTTTGTAATGGTATCACTCAATTGCCAGGGCTCCTACCAGGGAGCAACTTGACAAATGTAAATTATCTCTCATAGCGAGGTTGAGGACCGACTGATATTTGGGGCTGATGAGTGGAGAAAGTAGGAAGAATGTTACAAAAAGCATTTAAAATGGAAAATGCATTGAGAAAAGCATTTAAAATGCAAAATGGTTTTTAGAAAAGCATTTAAAATGTAAAATGGAAAATACCCATTTTGCATTTTGCATTTCCATTTGAAATGGATTTATTTGAAATAAAGCACATCTCTGTTTGTATGTATATGATACAGCCATATTTATCACATTAAAAATCAGATTCAAAATAAAAATTATTAAAAAAAAAACAGGTTGAATGTTGGAGTATGAAAAAGACAAAATACCCCCACTACCGGGTGAGAATTTGCGAAAGCGCTCCTTGATGAGTTTTGGTCAATTGTCAGAATAAAAACTACGATTTACGTTTTTTGCAATTGTTTTCTGTTTACCAGATATTGAACCTTTTCATTCAAATATACATATTTCATGTTTATCATAAGACGTTTCCCCAGAATAGCTAACATTATCTAAAACAAAAACAAACAAAAAACTCAATTTGGTAGACAACTGTCAAAAAATAATAATATGTTAACTGGTTTTATTATTTCTACACAAATCTGAATACATACCCTACACGAAAAACGACAATAAAACGGCGTTTTCAAATTATAGTGACATTAGAGCAAGCGACTCAAATTTTGTCCTCTATACAGTGTTTAAACCATAAAGGTTAAAATCGGATCTAAAAAAATTACAGCTTAGATGTTATTAGAGCTCACATATATGCGCGAGCGCTGTGCATGGTCGAAAAATTGGCACACAGATGTACCCGAAAAACAGTCCACTGGTTAAAAACAAACAAGAATATGAAAAATTCAATTCCTTGGATACAAGTCATTCGAATGTCTTTTCGTGAGTGATATGAAGTTATCAGATAAAAAGTGCTGATATGAAGTTTATAAAAATATTTGTCTTCAGGATGGATTAACGAAATTTAGGTACAATGTTTCATGGTCACACGTAATGTGAAACTTTAGTAGGAGATTCTACGGCAAAAATATTGGTAAATTATTGAAAATTGTAATAATGCCCTCTTTGAAAAACTTTATTAAAATTTTAATACCTTTGAATCGTCACAGTATGAATGTGAAACACAGTGTATATTTGATATTTAATGTGACCACAAAAATAGTAAAGACTTACCGTTGGAATGTGAAATTTTTCCAAATGTATCATTAGTTTCTGTCGCCAATTTGGACAGTGGAGGATCCAGTTGGATCTTTTCAACGTGGTATTTGCTATCAGGCAAGGAAGTCACAGAAAGCTTCGGCGTTTGATTTGGAGTAGAATCTTCATTATGGCTTTGATTAGATAGATTAGAAACAGGTCTAATGACAGGGGTATAATCTATGACCTCAGATTTATTGCTTGCCGATGAACTAGTGTAGGAGGAACTGCTGTGCGTTGAAATTGTATCTGAACTGATTTTGCCAATTTCTTGAGGAGCTGTTTTACTGCGGAGTATAACACTCGCCGTACTGGAAATGGAAGTTCGCAGTTCGTTGGCTGAGATCTTGTTATTCGTCTCCAAGTGTGAGGAGCGCGATGTGATGGTCGTCATTGATTTAGATAAGTCTATCGGGTTTTCTGTGTGAGTTTGTACCTGTAAAAATTGCAGTAATAAGAAAAGAGATTATGCTATCGTTTATTATGGAATTTAATAAAAATACAGCATTTATGGATAAAGTGATAAAAAACAGATAAAATGTTGTTAATCCTACTTTAATAATATATTAATTATGTTTCAAAAGAAGTCGACCATTTTCAAAACTGTAAATTTTTAAATAATGACAATGATTATTAAAACAGTAAATGCAACAAATTAATATAGAGAAAAAAATACTGTGAGAAATCTTACTTCTTCTGTTGACTCAATCTTTATAGCGTTTGACGAAAGGGCCGTCATGCTCTGTGACATTTCTAATGGATTGAGAATGGAGTTTTTATCATCGTCAGCGACTCCCGATTCGAGGATCTTATCACTGCTTCCCGATAATCTGCCCTGGTGAATTTCTGACTTTTCTGAACTGCTGGATTCTGTGGTAGAAATGGTCTTTGAGCGACCGATTTCAGAAATGGGCGAAGTCTTCTTGGCTTGATTGAGTTTTAATTCTTCCATCCACGGAGCTCTGTGCTTCTCCCATTCGCGAGCTTTGGGTTTTATTACTTCAGCTTCTAGAGGTGCTTCCGCTATTAAATACACAATATTAATTAAAACAACAAACACATTTAAATTTACCTACAATGCCAAGATGTATAGAACAGACCCCTTTTAGAAGCTTATTTCAATTAAACTGCCAGTAGATCATCCTACCCAAGAAGGATATAGACAATACAATATATATTATAACCAAAGGATAAAACTTAACTAACCAAACAACTCTCAGTCTCACAGCTTTCGGACTCAAGAATTTGATACACTTGATTGTGCCATTTCTTTTAAGAGCATTTCGACTTCTTCTAAAAAGTAATTTTACTAATAGCATAATAATCACCTGGGATACTTTGATGAGTGCTACCATTCGTTAAAGGTACATCATCCCTGATAACCTGACTGGGTGGCCTACGGCGTGGTGCTTTTACTCTGAAAATAAATTGCAAGAATTAATTATTAGACTGCAGAACCATTTAAAAAAAATTGAACTATAGATAAAGTGATCTACATATTTCTGAAAAGTTAAAATAAGGAGGAGACAAAAAAGTTACATTTGACACCGACGTGTTGAGTAATGAAACAGAATGAAAGAATTTTTTTTGAAAGTGCCGATTATGGACATAAGTTTTAGCCAAACAAGGATGCTGGGCCACGCAACGTGTAGTGTTGTGTGACGATTGGGTAGTAACCCACAAGTTACAAGGTTTAAAAAAAGTTTTAGCAAAAGTAGTGTACTGTTTTGATGAATTTAGAGGAGATCTTCAAAAGACACCACAGCATTATTGGAATGCAGATTGGCGGCAATTTACATGGCCGTTGTTAAAATCAGAATCGACATTGTAAAATATCAAAGTATGACGGTATCCGATGAGGCAGCATGAACTTTGTGTGCCATAAACCTTAACGTAAAATGGAAAAGTAGGTTATAAAAAAACGAATAGTATTAACAGTGTTGTCTACAGTGCAAGAAAAATAATGTAGTAAATTAACATAAGACTATTCAACTCCAGGGCCCTATAGAACAGTGGTGTGCAGTGCATTGCACAAATGTGGTAGGTACAATTTTCTGCTTTTATGGACGGCACGCCACAAATGAAATTGATTATCTGTATGAAAGAAGAAATTGATTATCTGTAACTGATTGTAATTGACTGCAGCTTGTAATTAATGAAATTGATTATCTGTAAGTGATTGTAATTGACTGCAGCTTGTAATTAATGAAATTGATTATCTGTAAGTGATTATAATTGACTTCAGTTTGTAATTAATGAAATTGATTATCTGTAAGTGATTGTAATTGACTGCAGCTTGTAATTAATGAAATTGATTATCTGTAAGTGATTATAATTGACTGCAGCTTGTAATTAATGAAATTGATTATCTGTAAGTGATTATAATTGACTTCAGCTTGTAATTAATGAAATTGATTATCTGTAAGTGATTGTAATTGACTGCAGCTTGTAATTAATGAAATTGATTATCTGTAAGTGATTATAATTGACTGCAGCTTGTAATTAATGAAATTGATTATCTGTAAGTGATTGTAATTGACTGCAGCTTGTAATTAATGAAATTGATTATCTGTAAGTGATTATAATTGACTGCGGCTTGTAATTAATGAAATTGATTATCTGTAAGTGATTATAATTGACTTCAGCTTGTAATTAATGAAATTGATTATCTGTAAGTGATTGTAATTGACTGCAGCTTGTAATTAATGAAATTGATTATCTGTAAGTGATTATAATTGACTTCAGCTTGTAATTAATGAAATTGATTATCTGTAAGTGATGTAATTGACTGCAGCTTGTAATTAATGAAATTGATTATCTGTAAGTGATTGTAATTGACTGCAGCTTGTAATTAATGAAATTGATTATCTGTAAGTGATTATAATTGACTTCAGCTTGTAATCAATTAAATTGATTATCTGTAAGTGATTGTAATTGACTGCAGCTTGTAATTAATGAAATTGATTATCTGTAAGTGATTGTAATTGACTGCAGCTTGTAATTAATGAAATTGATTATCTGTAAGAAAGAAGTTCACTATTTGAATTTTTTTTATCAATTTCACGGGAATTTTGGGTATACACACATTTCCTTTTAAAGCGGGTTCCCTTTTGTGTTGTTTAATGTGATAAATATGTAGATGTATGTAGTATAATTACCTTAGGGCTCTTGGATCATTGAGCATGGAGCTCCTCTCGATCTGGTCAAAGGTGTCGGCAGTGGGGTGGTTAATGGTGGGCGGTGGGGTGTGCGGGGGGAGGGAGGTGGGTGGTGCGGGGGAGACACTGCGCAGGACCGGCTCTCCGGATGGACGGCTGCTGGACACGCCGTCCGACACATCCACTGCTGTCGACTGGGTTTGACCGGACAATCTGAAATGGGTCAAAACAATGTAATTAGTTAAAATTATAAAAATCAGATGATAAGCACAACAGCCACATTAAAATTTGTTCAAAAGCTAAAACAGACCTAGATCATCATTTAACAGGTGCCATACAAATGTAAAGAAAACAAAATAGCATTCATTGGTGTTTTGATGACAGTGTTACATTATCAATATCATTAGAATATGGCTGAAAAAAAAGCCCCTAAGTAACCTGCAGATCTAAATAACCAGGTACTTTCAATCTTTCCACTTCTCCCTTATTACATTCTGACTCAAAACATTTCAGTACTTGTGGGTGCCATAAGTGCCTGTGCGGTTGGACGATTGCATAATTTAATTTTTTTTTTCTATAACTGATTCGCTGACATCTACTAACTGTAATTATTATGATCCGTATACATATGCGAGCCGAACTACCGAGCTGAACCTCAACTAAGGGAAAGGTACGAAGCAAACGCAAATGGCGCAAAACGCTGCTTGCAGTTGCTTCGTTCCTTTCCCGTAATTCATGGCTTGGCTCACCTTTCGGTTTGCAAATGTATGCATACTTTACAGTGCTCAATTCGACATTAATGTGTAACACTGAAGAAGAAGATAATATTAGTAAATCTAAAAAAAAGATGAAACAGAAAATAAAAAGGTAAACTGGGGAATAATAAACTGGGACTAATAAACTGGGGAACGAACGCAGTACCCCTGTCTTACTCTAACACTCTAACTGAGCTACCGAGACAAGAATTTTTTCCACTATTTTATACGATCCCCAATTAAGACCGTTACCATTATATTTACTATTGTATTTTTCTAATTACGTTAAGATATATGTATTAACTTCAATATCAGAGTGGAAAATCCTCAAAATACCCTCGACTGTCGACTGAGAATTTGCAGAACTGCACAAAACTAATGTGGAAACATTATTACATAAAAAGTAAAAAAAAAATTTGCGATAACATATCTGATTATTCATAAATTTTCATATTTATATCGTAAGATGTTTTTCTAGAATAGCTAACTTTATCTAAAAAAAAAAAAAAAGACAAAACTGTCAATAAAAGAACTGATTTTATTATTTCTACATAAACCTGAATACCTACCATTCATGAAAAAATAGTCAAGTTTAAAAAAAAGAATGACCTAGATATTCCTTTGAAAATTCAAATATTTTCATTTTTGGAATTCAGTAGAATGAAAACCAAATTTTGATATGCACAGATAAAAAACGTTTTCTAAACAATCAAGAGAGGCTACATTCATGAAATAAAAAAGTAGAATGCAAGTGTTATTAGCGTAAGTGATTCTGATTTTGTCATCTATACAGTTTTCATTATTTTTCTCTTATTCCGCTTCACTCTTAATACGCAATATTTCACTTTCAAATAAATGGATTTAGCTTTATTAATTCAAAACATGATTTATTATGTCGGGGGAGATGGAAAAATACGCACTTTTAATTTTAATTTCGTTTATTAAGTCACTTACGCGATATGTCAATTAGTATGCGGCGCCGTTAAAGTCACAGCCGACGGCGACTATGTTCATATCAAGAGTTGGATTATATTCATAATATCGTATTAGAATTAACCTCTCAGAAAAGGACTTTTATTTACTTTGTGTTCCTTTGCGAACTGTCAAAACGCGAAAATTTTTGTGTTATTCACGAGTTTTGTTAAAAGCTTCATAACTCACGTTTTGGGAAACGTAGCCTCATTCTAAAAAATGTTTTGGAAAGATTATGAAATTCACTATCGTTTTGTTTTGTTATACGTAAATATTTGCGTTTCTAAATATACATTTTCTGAAAACGTCAAAAATATGTAAAAATCGCTGACCATTATTTCAAAGCTGTGAAAAATGTACTTTTTTCTGAGTATCATAAAGAAATAACACTTTATATATTGAAGAAATATAATTAAAAACTATTAGTCACCTCAAAATATTAACCGTCCAAACTAAAATATTTTTAATAAATTATGAACGAACAAGATGACAGATTCAATCGACTCAGATAATGCACCTCTACATTCCATAGATATTCTTGAATGCAGACGCGTAGCGTTATTCATTATCGATACTCTGTTTTTTAAATCATGGCAATCCGTATACTAGTGATGGAAATAAATCGATTTTTGTAAAATCTCGAGCGTTTACGTGAAAAGACGTACTAATGTCTTGACCGCTATTATCATATTTACGTCTTTTGACGTTCTAATGTTCCGAGTGGTTAAATCACAAACCAGTCTATACAAACCTAGCGTAGCCCACAAACTGCTTGAAAACTGGGATATAACTCTAAAAGGGACGCGAGCAGGCGTTATTAAAGGTTCCCCAACATTTATAGTAACTTTTAGTAATAATATAACTAAATTCAAGTATTAATTCAAAGTAAACATTCCATATTTACCGTGAAGCGGAATTCGTAACCTTTACCCAGTTTTCAAAGCATAAAGGTTGAAATTCCATTAAAAATATTCACGCATAGATGTTTATGAGAGCGCTGTGTGGATGAAGAACATTTGACTGGTTAATATTATCTTTATGAATGATTGAATATAATATTGGTGTGTGTAACCTTTAAAAGTTGAATAAATTTTGTAAGTCTAAATATTTTGGGGATAAAATAAGATCCTTACCTGTGCTCTACAGCCATGACTCTTTGTTTGAATCCACTGAAAATGGCTGCCACAGGAGAACCAGCCTTTTTACTCGGTACCGGAGGTTTAGCTCCCCCATCAACTTCCAGAGATCTGTAATGTCAAAATAAAAAAATATTAATCTTTTTCACATCAAAATAAAGCATCAACTCGATATTTTGAAGAAAAGGGATGGAAATGGTAAATTTTACTAAATAGCTTAGAGACTGTATAGAATCAGCAGTACCCTCTAGTAAATATAAGTATCGAATGAAATTAAAAATGATTCATAGGTTTAAATTAAGGTTGGTCCATGACATCAGTATGCAATCACTTTCAACAGAACACCTATTAAAATTGATCTTGAGGGATATAATTAATAATAATGACTAACGGCCGTTGTTCCCAAACTTTTCGAACGATCAATCTTAGGCTCCGATCAGCCAAGTATTTTGTTTAGTAAGGTTCGATTCGCCTGTTTCCAAATATCTTTACCGTTGATTACCTTCAGTGCCCCCGCCCACTTTCATAAACAATAAAATGACATCAAAGTAAAAACTTTCAATAATAATAGTTAAATTAATATTGACAAATTAATTAATGTATCAATTTATTATTATTAATGCATATATATATATTTTAAATACTATAATACATAAACCGATATTTTTTAATTTATTTTTTATTTTTTATTATTTATACCCGCTAAACTGCCAAAGCAGTTTGTCAGCAGGTCAGTTTAACATAATATATTACTAAAGCATACAAATAGCGAGAAATCACAATATTTAAAATAGATACAGAAGAATTTAAATAAGAACTTAAATAACCACAAAACAGAGCCATATATAAAAAAGAAACGATAGAATAACTTTAAATATTTTTTTAAACAAACATATGTAATATGTTAAAAATAAAGTGTTAGCCTGACTTTAATGCCATCGTGTCTTGGCTTAGCGAATATTTTTCACTCTGTCGACACTTTTTATAACTAGTCATTTACTGAGGCAATCTTAATCCAGTAGTTTGGCTTCCTTAAATTGGTTGATCGCTCAGTCATCACCTTTCCGTTGGAAAGAGCATAGTTGTGAGTTTGAGCCGTGTTGAGCCAAAATTTCGGCTCAACAGTTGATCAGTAGGATTGGGAACAACGGCCGTAAATATGATTCAAACTTGAACCTTTTCCTCAATTTTCGATTTTTTCTTTTCCGTTGCGATAGTTCGATTTCTCACGAAATACAAAACATGAAGATGAAATTTGAAAACAAATACCACCATAATTATTTTATTTGGTTTTACACCCAGCCGGGCTTTTACAAGGATTTTAATAACAGAATACCTAGTGAGCTATCGTAAATTATACACAAAATTTTTAAAGCATGAAATAACAGTAACTGATAAAGTGAATATGAAACAATATTAGTAACACATGTTTCAGTAACATAAAATAATATAGAAACTAGAACAATACTACATATAAGAAAAATCACTAAAATTACATTACCAACGCTACTATAGTTTGTAGGATTCAACAAAGTGCTGGTATAGATTACGCTTAGTTCTATAAATGGAGTCAATAAATATATCAATAATATCCCCAAACTTGTTCCCAGATCATGCATCCTATTAGTTAGTGAGTGTGTCTGATAGTTGGTTGTGTGTGTATTGCAGAATAATGTTACATTTTGTCGTGTGTTCCTAGTCGGCACATGGAATTTAACAGTGGCAACGATGGCAGGACTGTCAATTATGCAGTCAGTTATCTTATTACTCGATTTTGAAATAACAAGTTCAACAAGCAAATTTCAACAAATGACAATATCCATTCTTATTAGTTTATAATAAATCTTTTCCACTCCGTCGCACAACCAACATTATGTGAAGGAATAAATGATAATGAGTTTTATTTTGAGTGATTGCCATTCAATAGAACCTAATCTCTCATTTCATATTAGTATTTTTGACACACAACAAAATTTTTTACATGCAAGAGGTTTTTATGCAATAGAATGTGATGCTATTCTGGAATAAATTATGTATTAATACGGTTGGAGATACCTTGTGGAAGAGAGGGCGACACAATGTAATGACAACTCACTTTCTAGATTTGGTATCCAGGTTGGCGTCAGCCTCTAGGGACTTTCTTGGCTTGCTGGCTTTACCATCGGCACCCGTCTCCGCCTTCTCCAGCTTCTTGGCTTTGGGGCTGGATGTGTCGGCGACTGTGTAGTCTGTCACTTCCAGGGATTTCCTCACCGAAGCGGAGGCTATGTTCTCGGGTGCACTGCCAATACTACAAAATATTAACACAGATTTCATTAATTGATCGTATGTAGATGTCCAGTGATAAGTTGGGGAAAGCATCTTCAGAGGCTGGGCTTGAGAATATGAACTTGCAACGGACAGAGATCACTGAAGTAGCGCAGGACGAGGATGCCTGTGGCCCTCGAACGGTCAAATGTTAAAACCATATATCAATACAATATTGACAAAATTTGTCATCTATGGTTATTAGGCAGTATGTGGCAGTACGGTGAGCAATTCAAATAAAATATTCGACAGCCGGTAGAGAAAAGTCGATTAATTAAGCGCGCCATTTTGGCTTTTACTGTATACAATCTACCCAACTTTTTGAATAATGTCATTCGTTGCAAAATTATTGGCTTATTATTGAACGGAGGCGGACTAACGAAAGGAAGAACTTAGAGAAACGGAATTCAGAAAGTTGTTCAGATTATTCCAAAAGACCTCATTGACAAATTAACTCCCTTTTTAGTGTCAAAAAGTACATGAGACCTGCCAATGTACATTAAAGTGAGTGTATTTCAAGTCAACATCATCAATTTATCCATATTTGAATGTAGCCGTTTAATGTTTAGGAATGTCGATTCTTATGGTATGTATACATTACGGGAAAGGAACGAAGTGGCGTTTCGCGCCATTTGCGGTTGCTTCGTTCCTTTCCCATTAGTTGAGGTTCAGTTCGGCGGTTCGGATAGCTTGTGTATAGGTAGCATTAGACAATACACATCAGTGTTGCCATCGTAAAGCGATTTCTTATTTATTTAATTGTAAATATCGGATTGGCTATTTATTGACAAGCCTGGCGAGCGCAACCATGCTCAGTTTTAAAATCGTTATCAGTTAATCCCATCGATTCGACATTGTTAAGTTATCAATTTGACAGTGCTAGACCCCTTGGAGGCCTGTGTTGAAGAGATGGGTTCTCAAACCGAATAGGACAAGGGGATAAAATGAGATTGTATGTAATTGTGATTATTTTGTAGAACTGAACATTTAGAGATAAAACATTGTCAAATAATTAGCGATTAAAGAGGCACTGTAAAGTGACCGAGCCATGCCGCTAATTATGGGAAAGGAACGAAGCAACCGTAAACGACGCTTGTTTTCGGAAACTTAAATCAAATTTCTCTACATTCATAATAAGAATGTGTGAGCAAAAGTTTTAATAAACGGCCATTGCGATTCTGGGATTACCAGTGACAGATCAGGTATGTGTCATTCATTAAGTTAATACATTGCATAAAGTGTTCGGTGATAAATATATATCATAAATCGGAGCTGAACTTATCAATGACTACTTCCTCCCTGGTATATAAAGGATATAACAGAAAATATTACTTCAATTTAAAAAAAAATTATTCCGCTTTAGTTCCGTAAAATTTATTTATGAGGGATTGTTAAATATTTTTTTTTTTAAACCGACACAAGACTCTAGAAGTCTAGAGGGTTGCTTGAGGAAAACACTTTAATTAATTCCGAAAAATTCGTAAATAAAATCACTTTTTAATTTAGACTGATACCCACGGATGAACGTTATTTATATTTATGATTAATAAAAACAGTACCTAACCATTACAATATTTCACATAAAAATTAGCGGCAAGCACCAGTTTTTATTTTTCTTGACAATGAATTAGTAATTTCCCCGAGAGATTCAATTGGAAACATCTGAGATTATAGTAATACGTTTATCAGAATTAATTAAAATTTCAATTTTCCAAGCCTGCAAGGGCAAATTCACACCTTCTTCACTCACGTCGTTTAGATACTTTATTTTAGAGAATTTGCTAGGGCAAATTTGATCAGAGGTCCCACATACGTCGTTAAGATTCCGACTTTATTTTAGGGTATTGTATCGTCTTAACTGAAAATATGAGGTGATAGATGCACCACAAAAATGTTTTTCTTATATAAAATCAATTACTTCCACACAGCATCCCCAAATATGATGTAGGCCTATTTTCCTCTGGGCTTCCTTACAATGAGGTAGTAGTTAAAAGTATACACAGCAGTCAAAATATGAAATTTAAAAAAATGTAATAGCTTAGGTAAATTATATCATTATCTTCAAAATTAAGTTGAATGATGGCCTTATTATTGTTGTGGATAACAAAAGATAATGTATACAGTTAGCTGGTTACAAGATATTTCACTTAATTTTTCAAACGATTAAGATAAGAGCATCCAATCAAGATCAAGGCTACATTCTACAGTCGAGAGACAAAAATATTCAATTATCAAACAATCTTGACATACAAGACACAATTGGTGTGTATATTATGACCATATAAGGAGATATTGTGGCATAATACACTTTAAATGGCATCCAATTACAGGTGACACTAAATCGCCTGTTTAAGGGTGAAAAAAAAAAAAAAATCTAAAAATGTACATAATAACTACATATTTTTCTATGCTACTATTTACTACGAGTGGAATATTTTTTGTGAAAAATTAATGTGAGTTTAATTTTGTACACAGTATTTTAAAGCTTTTCACAAAAGCATAATACACAAAGACGGGGCTAAACTTAATGTTCTTGGTATACGGTAGGCACTTGACATTACACCAAAACTAAACGCCGAAAACCACATTAATTTCACTAATTATTACACTGAAATACCGGCCCAAGAGGATTAACGCGCGCAGCACGGTATCACTTCTACATATATAAACACACACCTGTGATGTTTTGGACACTCACATAAAATAAACGAAACGAACGTGCTCAAAAAAAATTTTTGTTTAGACAACGACGGGAGATTTATTGACAGACAGGCCTGGAGTAAACACATTCACACGGGACAGGGCGCAGGTACAGGCAGTCGAGTCTTGAACTTAGATACGTTGACAGCTCCAAGAAATCAATACAAGTCAGAAGTGATATGTGAAATTACAGTTAATTATTGGATTCAAATGGTATTAGAGAATATTGTGGAATATTGAATTAAAGAGAAAGATTATTGATCCGGTGTTTGTGTGAAGTGAAAGTGTGTTAGATTAAACGTGATTTCGTAAATATGTAGTTCAAACTAAGTGACTTGTCTTAAAAACATGGAAATGATAAAAATAATGATTGCGTTTTTAAAACAGAGTGAACATATAAAGGCAGGAAGTGTTTAATCGGGCTAAGTTATTGATTTGGCGAGATGGCATTCTATCCACGGAGACCGAAAACCAGAGAATCAAATAGATTATTAACTGTGGGTTCGAATCCTAACAGATTAGGGAGGTACAATTTTATTTACAGGAATATTTAATTACCCTTTTATAAGCGTAGGGAGGAGGTCGAAAATTAAAGTGATTTAGCTATATAGTGTAACCAGGTAAGCTTCACGCTGAGAATGAGAGGTGACTAACTGGGTGAGTTTTTTTATATTATTTATTAAATTCCAGAGGACCCCCTTTAAAAGACGGATACAACTAAGTTTACGACACCTGCCGCCCAAATAATGTTATCATTAAAAGGAATACCCTAGACGGATTGTCAATCAGCTGTGAGTGAGAGACAGGCCAATGACCTTTTCATATATAGGCCGAGAGGCGCGGTGTACAGTCAGTCAAAGGGGAAGTTTTGCTAGCGTATGCCGTCCCGAATTGAAAGCGATCGGATGCAACCAGACGGAACAAAATGAAAACTTTTCTTCTGTTATTTGACTTTCTAATTTAATACTTTTTATCTATTGTTTGACTTTCTAAGTTACGAATTGGGATGCACAAAAACAAATCTAAAGTCGAAAGAGGGAGATGGTAATCTCCGAAATAAAACTACCAACCGAACAACTTTTCTCAACAGGTACCTTTCGAGAGGTAGGCAGCCTCTTTAAATTAAATGCAAAAAGTTTTAAAACACAGCGGTAATGGATTCAACTCACTCTATCTCAAAAGAACCAAGGGATACCACACATACATAGATAACTAGGTTTCTAAACCGAGAAACAAAAAAACCAACACAACGTTCGGTGAAGCCTTTTTATACTGAACCGTCACGTGAAATGAGTACGTTCAAGGTCGTACGTCACGTGGACAAACTAGGATGTACACACTTGAAGGGGTGTGTAATAAAGAGAGGAGCAAAGGCTTGTAGAGACGGCAGGGGAGGAATTTTCCATCCCTGCGAACACATATGCAAAGCCTTATGGAAAAGCTACCCATGGGACTTTAAAGAAAAATTATCGTAGAAAGAGGAGAAGGAAAAGTTTGAAGTAGAAAGGGCTTATCATTACACACTTCACCACATTCTGCCCTTGATGATGGACAATGTAACCCTGTTCGAAACGTTGGCTAAAGAAGGAGGAAGCGCAATAAGGCATAGTAACCCAAAAATTAATCACGATGACCGTAATACACAAGATTTATTCTGCACAAAATAAAATGTTGATGCTGTATTTCAATGACGAGAACAGTGTGTTAACGATAATAACATTAAAACAGTGTGTTAGTTAAGACAAAGAAGATCAGAATCATTTTGAGAACACACAAATATAAACAACATTAAAGATAAATAAAGCTGCGTATTTACCTTGATTTTGAAGACGTTGAATCCTTCCTGTTCATCGAAGTTGGCTGACTTTTGTATGTTCCCACGTTCTTGGCAGGACGCCCCGGTTTCTTAGCAGTGGATTCTCCGGAGGACAGACCTGATGAGGAAGAGTTACAGAGGTTGTGAACAAACGAAAAAGTTGAAGACTTCAAACGATTGAAGAAATCAACAATATTGTTCATGTTTTAATAACAAACTAATAATGAATACCTCCATCACACATTTTTTTAAATAGATACCTCGGATTACAAAGATATCTGTTTCTTATCTCCAGCACAGGAAGAAAAAAATTGCCTCTTATGCATATTGATAGATTGCACTTAGATAAGAGCATTATAAAAAAACAAAAGATAATGGGTTAATAAAGACAGATAATATGTATATAATTAATTATCTCACAAACTGGTGAAGATTTCCTGGCGGGCGAAACAAAGCTATTCGCAAAACAAGGTGATTTGGATTACAACTTGCAAATCTCACATAGTTGGTACAAGCCACATACACGGTGTAGGAGTTGCAGAGAGGAGTAAGCACTTTTTTGGAAAGTTGTTAATGGTAATCTATACCTAAAGGGATATCAGTGAGTTCTTTCACAGATAAGATAAAAGGTGTCACTAATCACAGAGCAAATCGAACACTGATGTGAAATCATGTGAAGGAAGTGATTTAGTTTTACAGTTGCCAGCAGAAAAAATAAATATTATACAGTGAAACCGACATTAAAAGGTTCCCACCTAAGAAGATTTTAGGCATAAGAAGTTTTTTTTCGGCCCCTTGGAAATTCCCCTTTGAAATGGCCTAATTTATCCCACGTACTGGTTTCTCTACATGACGGCCCATCAGATGGTTGGTGAGATGGTTCAGCGATGGTTGCAATGCATCTATACGATGACGACGTTCAGTTCTACTTTCGTCATTTTTTTCATACATTAGCTCCGTACAGGAGGTCCCGAAGAAAATATTTCCCCTCAAAGGAAAGAGAGGAAGTTCTGGGAAGGAAAAAGGTATGAGGGGTGGGTAGGGTTCAGTGTGTTCAAGAGTGACAGACGAATGATCTCTTTCCCACTGCGGCTCAAAGTGATGTTTCGAGAGAGCCTCGCTGGAGAGGTCAAAAGATATCCCTCAACCAGTCTTTCCCGATCCGGCCTGCCATGCAGTTGGTGGGCAGACGCATTCACCGCCAAGCCGACAAACCTCACACCATGAATCCGGGATCCCCTGCTAAGTCACCAAACGTAGAAAACCACTTGGGGTGACCTATGGCAGAGATGTCAGTTATTTAATAAGTGGTTTCCGAGGCGGCGGTCCCCATACCCGTCTCCCAAATTGGAATATTATATTTGAAGATGGAAGTGATCGCTGCTGCGGTAATATTTATATCTGTTTAGCATGTACTATATCTACTATATATTGATGTGGAGATAGAAAACCAATATCCCAGACCATCACACTACGCCCTACACACGACGGCCCTTCGAAAGAGGTTTTTTCTAATCCATTGAAGAGCCTTACAAGAGAGTTTCACTGAATTTAGCAGAGTACCACAGAAAATAAAATTGTGTAACAAACAGGAAATAAACGCTTCCACTAAACCCACTTGTCGTCTACCAGATAAACAGTGTTCAAATGAAAATATTTAATGTTAACTTAAAATTTATTATGCCTACAAAACCAACACAACTGTATAATCTTTTCACCAATAATCACCCTGAATGAAACTGCATTCAGCTGTCCAGTCACTGACGATAACACTAAAAGATAAACTCAATTTGACAAATTATAATAAATGAAATTAGCACTTTTTACTTAGAACATCATCCTCACTACGCATCATCTAAACTCTGTGTGTCGAAGCATTATGGTAATCAATGATTTCATTAGAGGAGTGTGGCCGTATAGTAATGATGTCACTAACAGTGATCAGCTCATCAGATGGGGAATACATTATTAATAATACAATGTTTTATTATGAACAGTTACAATGATATGTCATGTTTACAAATAGTATTTTTGAACACAATTTATTGATATTTCATCACAAAGCTAGGTCAATGCGACAATTTGTCACTTGCAGTGTCATTTCTATCAAGAGCTATTGTGCACCAAAGAGGAATTTTAGAATAAAGTATGCTCACATCAAGTTTTTGTAACATGATAATTAGTCAATGTTGACCAAATCTTAATTTACTAGGAATGTGTTAGCCATAAATTGATAATATGTACAGGGTTTTCCAATAAGAGGTGTTATTTTGAATAGCCCGCTATTTCGGTAGATGTTACTTTTGAAGCTGTCATTTTTTGACATTTGACAAGTAGAAACTAAGCCATTAATAAAAATGGAACGATACACGCTTCAACAACGCATTGAAATTATTAAAATTCACTTGAGTGAATCAAATGCAAATCATCTTGAGTGATGAGGCCCATTTCCACCTCGGTGACTTCGTCAACAAGCAAAATTGTCACATCTGGGGCTCGGAAAACCCAAGAGTTATTATTGAAAAGCCTCTCTATCCTCTCGCACCTCTTTGGTGCGGTTTATGGTCCGGCGGAGTCGTTGGACCTTACTTTTTCGAAAATGAGACTGGAGCAACAGTTACGGTGAATGGATCGCTATCGAGAGATGATTAATGATTTTTTATGGCCGGAATTGGATGGTATTGATCTGGACAACTTTTCCTTTCAACAAGACGGCGCTACGTGTCACACAAGCAACGAAACCATTGATCTTTTACGATTGAATATCAAAATAACACCTCTTATTGGAAAACCCTGTAGTTTGACTAGTCTATACTTAGTAATAAGATAGATAATTGTAGAAATGTATTATGTATTCACCCTTGAGGTGATTTTGCACAAAACGGCACTATAAAAATCATCCAAATATTATTATTATTTTTATTAAGGCACAAATAGTATTTTTCACATGAATGGATTTATACAACTTTACAAATACATAATTATAATCGCACTTGGAATTATCAGACATGTGAATTTGATTTTAAAACGTTATCGGAATAAGATAATATAAATAATCTAGATTTTGAAACAGAGTTTTTAAGATAAACTGATGGTCGCAGAAGCTAGAATTTGATTAGATTAATTAAATATATCATAATGAGGTTATTCAAAGCTCATTCATTATCTTTATCTTACTAGAAGGCGAAATTAATTAATATCAGGTGTATGTCCCAAATTCAAGGATAAATAAAAAAATAACATGTTGGCTGCGATCGTAACAATATTCAAATCATATGCGGCTGGTTCAGCTTTTCATACGGCTGCTTCAGTTGCCCATAATACAGCGCTCTTGTTTTACGTTTTTTTTCTAGCTCGCCACAGTATTTCTAAAAGTAACGCAATGCTAACTTCTACCGAAAAGTGTTAAAAATAAATTGTATTTCATTATGCTTTTGAACGCTTCGTTTTATCTATACCCGTACGCGGTACATATTTTCAAATACGCAATTAAATGTCAAATTATAGCATTCGGGCATGATTTATTGGACTATATAGACAGAACAGATTATTCTCCACAATATGAAAACAAATCCTCGTGTGTCAACACTCTTAGATGTTTATAAAAACAAAAACATAAAATTTCATACAAAGACGTACCGTATCTTTTGAATGTGGTCCCGCCATTCACTCGGCGTGTGTGTACTTAGGCCACTGCGTTGATAGACACAAGTGGGACACCATGAGCACTTATCATTTTTAGTTATGAAAAGTTGTGAATGACATACTAGTACTAACGCCATCCGTTGACAAAAATGTAAACTAAAGGACTAAAAGGTGCGAAGAGGCGCACTAGATTATCGATCTTTTTTTATGAAATACAATTTTATTTTTGAGAAATTCTTATAGATGTCAACATCGTGATAGTTCTACGAATGTCCGAGTGAGCAAAAAATACATTTATGACGAAAGAGCGCTGGAATATCGGCCGTCAAAGTTTCCATATCAACTGTTGATACAGCCGCATGTGGGTATAGACTTTTTGCTGTAACAACAGTTGATACGGCCGCGTGCAAAGAGTTAAAAATATAGATAATCAAGTTAAGTGAATGTTAGAAAGCACTATCACTGTTCACAATCTACTCAATAGATGGGGTACGTTATATTACGGCGTACAAATACACACGGGGGGGGAACAAATGGTGCCGCGACAGATGAAATATTGGACATTTCGTATGGAGACACGATAAATCAAATGGTCAAATGCTTTATTTTGATGGTATAGTGAAACCCTCTTAAGTAGAACGGCTGGGCGGCCTATTTCTTACATTGATAATTAGGGCCATTTTTAAATTCAGTCTTCAAGGGGCCGAAAAAATAATTTTTTTAACCACTCGCGATGGGGTATTTATTAACAAATAAATGACTTGAGCTAGGAGATATCCGGTCATTTCCGATTTTGTATTCGGCTACGCTCATACATCATACATAATATCATACCCATATTTGCAGGATTTATAAAAATTTTGAATTAAATTCTAAATCAAAATAAATTCTAAATAATCGTCTAGCAAAATTTAGGCAAGCATCGCTCAAGGCCTCGAGCGATTACACCTAAATATGGGCAGACATCGCTATCGACTGGTTAAGCATGAAAATATTACGTATTTATAAATCTTTTTTTTCCTGCGCAATGATTTTAAATATGTATCTATATCCGTCATACTTGTTTACTGTACTGTTTTTTTTTTTTTTTTTGGTTTTAGGCATTTCACCCTTATGAGTTTATTATGCAAATGTATAATATGTAAAAGTCTTTAACGGGCATAAATAAAAAATATTTAAAAAAACTCTTGTGTGAACTTCTTAAGTTAATTTCACAGTAACCGGCATAATAACACATTTCCGGGCGGGAAGGGTAGTTAATCTTTTATGCTGGTCCTACTTGTAATGGCTGTAAAGGCATTGCTGTCCGATAATTATATCTACATAAAATACTACTATACAAAATGATACAAGTCTCCCATTTTCTTATCTTTTTGTCTCTTGTGAGGAAGAATATTTAATCAAGAGGAAACTATATTAAACCTGAAGAAGGGGTAATAAATCCTTGCACTTATGGCACTGGAGATGCAGAAATTTAACTTTATTTATGGAGTTTAATTACAAAGCAGGTTTTAATTTCAGACAGAACTGACAGTTGGGGTGTGGTGACTACATCAAAAAGAATCATTCAAAAGTATGTTTTATTTTCAAAGATATAGCGGTTTAAAGCAAAATACATTTTCTCGAATGGGACCCTATTTTCGTCTGCTTGAAGTGTGTTAATGCAGCCAAAAGATTAATACAGTAGAACACCGTTAATTCGAACCCCGATAATTCGAAAAAACGCGTAATTCGAAATTTTCGCCAAATAATTTCCGCAAATTTTTTTTTTCATACATAATGGTTTTTTAATTCGAAATTCGTTAATTCGTAATTCGAAATTTATTTTTGTCCGCGCACGAAAATTTGTTTGTGTAATTAGAAAAAATTTGATTTTTGCGAAAATAAATCATAATATTTCGTAAATCTGAATCTAAAAGTCAGCCGTGGCGGTAAAACACCGAATAATGTATTTTTACGTGGTTATACATCGTCCTAATTAGTATTATTATTTTGTAAATCTGAATCGATTTACACTGGAATGTCTTATTTTTTCAAATTTATTTCGAATATCCGAGTTTGATGGGCCGAGAAAATACGTTTTACGCGGATATATGTCGTAGTTTTACGAGTTTACACCAAATATCTGAATTTAAAGGGTCGGCCGCGAAATTTCGATTTACGCGTAAATGTATCGTATATTCACGAATTTATTTCGAATATTTGGATTTCAAATGGCCCGCCGCGAGGGAAATCGGACGCGAGATCTCGATTTACGAGTAAATATAACGTATTTTTACGAATTTATTTCGAATATCTGAATTTTAAATGGCCCGCCGCGACGGAAATCGGACGCGGAAATATATCGTATTTTTACTAACTTTACTTCGAATATCTTCGAGTTAAAAATACGGCGCGACGGAAATCGGCCGACAAATTTCGATTCATGCTGAAATATGACATATTATTACGAATTTACTTCAAATATCTGAACTTAAAAGGCCGGCCGCGACGAAAAATTGCCGATAAAATTCGATTTACGCGGAAATATATCATATTTTCACGAATTTACATCAAATGTCTGAATTTAAAGGGTCGGCTGCGACGGAAATCGGCCGCGTATTCTCGATTTACACGGAAATATATCGTATTTTTACGAATTTAAATTCAGATATTCGAAATAATGGGCCAGCCTCGACGGAAATCTACAGCGAAATCTCGATTTACGCGGAAATATATCGTATTTTTACGAATATCTCAATTCAAAGGGTAGGCCCCGACCGAAATCGGCCACGAAATTTCGATTTACGCGTAAATATATAGCATTTTTACGAATATCTGAATTTAAAGGGCCGGCCGCTACAGTAATCGGCCGCGAAAATAAAGAAATAATTGGTATTAATACAAATTTACTCCTAAAATACCACTCGGATTTGAAGAGGCGGCCGAGAAAATCGATTTTCGACGTATTTTTTTTTTCATAAATTTTCGAATTACGTGGGAATTTGTTAATTCGAAAATTGATTTTTGATGTCCCGTGAATTTCGAATTAACGAGGTTCTACTGTACAGAAATGAAGTACCTAAATATAATAATTTTCATGAAGATTGTAGACACTCTGGACTATGTATGTACGCAGAACACTTGTTATTGCTACATGTATGCATCATTTAATTGCTATATTTTTGTTTTAGGATGATCAAAACACCAGGAAGAGTAACAGGATATAAAGGATATTCAGGCCATAAAGATAACATATTCTGCCATAAAAAATGTAATTATGGAATCTCCCTACCTACTGTTATAATCCCAGCCTAGGCTATAAATCTAAGTAATTAAAGTCAACCTTTATTTCTTTCTACATCTTAATATTACTCTTAATCTTAGCCGGTGCCCCAAAAGTAAGCTATAATGGCAAACATTCATTTCTTCGGCACTTTTAAAAGGAACCCTATTATTTTGGGAAACCAATCAATGATGCAATATTCAAATTAGTCACATGACCCTTTTTTGCATCTTAGGGATTAAAGTCCACAATGCTCTCACGGTCCCAGAGACGTGGAATACTATATAAACAGGAACAAGCTGTTCCCCTATGTTCACAATTAACATCACTTGTGCTGCTTACACGCTGCACCTCTACGCATTATTGTCATTGTCATTTAATTAATGTACTTATCATTTAATTAAGTAAATAAGTGTACTTCTATCTAAATAAAGTAATTCAACTAAATCTATAAAGTTGTTATTGTGTGGAATCCATATATTCACCTCAAGATACTTACACACTGGAACTTGTATCACTCCAAGATACTTACACACTCACACCTGCAGATCTTACATACACATCCTCAGTGTCCAGATCTCTAAATTATATATCAACCACGAAGAGAACTTCTCGACAACCGCTCGCCGTACAGAGTTAAGTTTTTATTTACTGCGCCTCAACCGAGGGTCGTAGCAAATTGGTGTCAGAAGCGGGATTGCAAAGACATTCCCAAAGGATCTTTTGTGACGACGGAAGACTCCTACCTCATCACTTCACCGGAACAACGACGACAAGTCTGGCAGATACTCTCCTCGGAGAAACCCTTTTCGAAGGCAGGGACGGCTCTCCCTGAAATCAACCTAACTCATCGACGTGACCCTGGAGAAGAGAAGAAAACGGCAACAACGTAGATCGCGGAGACAACATCTACGGTGAACTTCAGTTCTTCAAGCAGCCAAGAATCCAATCCTGTCAACTCTAAACCACGAGCATCGAGACCTTCACTTCTACAAGCAGTATGAACTGGCGACTCGTCCTTCTTCTACTGTAAGTCCATAAAAATTTTTGTCCTGTAGAAATTTTCACACTGTATTTTCCCAATTCCCTTATTGACAATTAATGCATTTCTTCTCGCTTATACACCGTGAACCGTGTATTAGTGAAACTCTTGTATTTCTTTTTCTTTCTTCAACGCGTAATAATAAATTTCGTAAAATAATTAAAATTTAATAAAATCCTCTTAAATTAATTCGCGTTAAATTCAGTTAATTTCTTTAATAATAATAAATACTTCTCAAAATGAACGATAAACCTACTTCGTCCTCTCAGGAATCCCAGGAAATGACTTTACCATTACCTGTTTTATTTAAATTTATTAAATCTTACGATGGAAACAGAGATAAACTCTGTGCTTTCTTAACTAATTGCGACCGTGCTGTAGTACTAGCTCAGCCTAATCAACAGAATACGCTCTTTTCATATATATTAACTTCATTAGAAGGCCAAGCAGAAGTCATCTGTGCCAATCACGTTCTCAATAATTGGTCAGAATTAAAAGATCTATTAAAAAGATCATTCGGTGAACGCAAACACTATGCACACCTACTATTGGAATTGCAAAATTGCAAACAATTTCACAATGAGAACGTATCTCAATATATTTTACGGATAGAAAATTGCATAAAAAACCTCTTAGTCTCAATTAATCAAAATAATAATAATCCCGCAGAAATGTTAGGCAGAACAGCCAGCATCCAAGAACTCGGTATGCAAACATTTATGTATGGAACTAACCCTTCCATAGCTACAATTTTGAGATCGCGCAACCCGAAAGACCTCAATGAAGCTTTTACAATATCACTAGAGGAAGAGAGAATAAATAAATTACTAAATTCCTCTAAAACTAATAATATTAATAATAAATCATGTACGATTTGCGGTAAATCGGGACATAACAATTTCAATTGTTATAAAAATAAAAATCAAAGCAATAATTCGAACTTTAATACACGTAAAGTTATGTTCGTAAAAAATAATAATAATAATTTTAATAAATCTTATAACCCAAATTCGGGATCAAGTTATAATAATAACTATAATAAAAATTTTAGTCCAAATTCGGGACAAAATTATAATAATAAAATGTGCAGGTACTGTAAAAAACCTGGTCACATAATAGATGAGTGCAGAGTATTAAAATATAAAAATGAAAATCCAAATCCCAACAACTCTGCAACTCTTAATTCGTCTTCCCTACCAAGGAAAAATGATTCAAAGGTAAATCATTTAAACTCCAGATCTGCAGTAGAATCTCGAGCCGATCTACTGTAAGTCGCGAGCTAGGCTCAGGAGTATTCAAACGTTCCATGTTAACATCTTATAAAAATGTAATTAATAAAAATTATATAAATTATTCGCCATCTCATTCAGATACGTTGCGTCATGTGGTTCTTCAAATACCTACAAATGGTATTATTTTTAAAAGACATTTTCTTGTCGACACAGGAGCAGCCGTATCCCTCATCAAGACTCACTGTCTTGGCGAAGGTACTTCCGTAAATTCGGGCAAAATTATAGAGATTAATGGCATAAGTAGATCGAAAAAATCGATTGAATCTATTGGAATCGTTCAAATTAAATTAAGTTTCGGCAATGAAACTATTATTCATGATCTCCACGCGGTGGATAGTGACTTTTTAAACCTTGGTTATGACGGAATTTTAGGGAACGACTTTTTTGAAAACAAAAATGCGAAAATTGATTATAAAAATAACGTAATACGTATTAACGATTACTCTTTAAAGTTACATATTTCTGATCCTAATGAGCATTTGACTCCTATATTTACTTTATCCCCTAGATCAGAAACTCTTATTAAAATCGATATTTTAAACCCTGAAATTAAAGAAGGGATTATCGACGTAAAAATACCTATTGAAGGTGTATATTTAGCAAATGCTATAACTAAAGTAGATGCGAATAATAAATCGTATTGTACTATTTTGAATTCAACAGACGAATATGTTGACATTAATATAATGAAAATTTACTTAAAACCTATCCCAGAAAATGTTTACCATTTTAATCAAAATTCTAATAATGATGGTAAAAAACGTAAAAAATTAATTCGTGATCAAATTTGTATAGATCATTTAAATTCGGAAGAAATTAATTCCTTATTAGATATTTGCGACAATTATAATTCTATATTTTATCTCGAAGGCGACAAACTTACAGCAACCGATGCTATTAAACATCGAATTATAACAAATACTCAAAGTCCAATACATACGAAAAATTATAGATACCCTGAAGTACATAAAGAAGAAGTAAATAAACAAATAGATAAAATGTTAGAAGATGGTATTATTCAACCTAGTGTTTCACCATGGTCAGCTCCTATATGGGTTGTACCAAAGAAAAATGACTCCTCAGGAAAACCTAAATGGAGAATAGTCGTAGACTATAGGAAACTCAACGACGTGTCTGTCGGAGACGCCTTTCCATTACCTCACATTGTAGATATCTTAGATCAATTAGGTCATTGTAGATACTTCACAACACTAGATCTTGTTAGCGGATTTCATCAAATTCCTATGCACGAAGATGATATTCCAAAAACTGCTTTTTCTACTCCCAATGGACATTTTGAATATACACGTATGCCTTTCGGTCTTAAGACTGCTCCAGCAACGTTTCAACGGTTAATGAATAACGCATTAATCGGCTTACAAGGATTATATTGTTTCGTCTATTTAGATGACATTGTCATTTACGCAAATTCTATAGAAGATCACTCTAAAAAACTCACAGCTATATTTCAAAGACTTGCCGATAATAATCTGAAGATTCAACCAGATAAGTGTCATTTCATGCGAAAAGAAGTAACTTATTTAGGTCATTTAATTTCAAACGACGGTGTTACTCCTAACCCCGATAAAATCAAGACAGTCTCTGAATTTCCTATTCCCAGGAATCCTAAAGAAATTAAATCATTCTTAGGTCTAGCTGGTTATTACCGAAGATTTATTGAAAATTTCAGTAAAATTACGAAACCCTTAACTTGTCTTCTAAAGAAAGATATTAAATTTGACTGGAAAAACGAACAGCAAAATGCTTTCGATACATTGAAAGAAAAATTAACTTCTTATCCTATTTTACAATATCCAGATTTCACTAGAGATTTCGTTTTAACTACTGACGCCTCAAATTATGCAATAGGTGCAATTTTGAGCCAAGGAAAAGTTGGAGAAGATTTACCAATATCTTATGCGTCCAGAACTTTAAATAAAGCAGAAGGTAATTATAGTACCTCTGAAAAAGAACTTTTAGCCATTGTTTGGGCTGTAGGACATTTCCGTCCTTACCTTTTCGGAAGAAAATTTAAAATTTACACTGATCATAGACCATTAAAATGGTTAATGAATGTTACCAATCCCAGTAGCAAATTGTTACGTTGGCGATTAAAACTCGAAGAATACGAATACGAAATAGAATACAAACCAGGCAGAACAAATTCTAATGCTGATTGTTTGTCTCGTATTCCAATAAACATTGTAACAGAAGATGAAAATTCACCTTCTCAAGATATTATTGATCTTTTAAACGAACCATGTCTCGACGAAATAAATGTCGATGATTTAGAAACTTATCTTAATAATTTACCTACAAATAATTTAGAAATAGATGATACTCTATCACCAATACCTTTAGAAAATAATTTAAATAATGATACTTACGAAAATTACGTGAAATTTTATTCTAATAAAAATGAACCAACTATTTTTAGTTTTAATGAACATGATTCATTCTTTATAAATAATATGTCAAAATATATGGCATACCCAACTTCTATCGATCTAGATGATCAAAACCCTTTCTGTGCTGAAATATTATCCAATTGTTCAGACACTGACGAACTTTTAGAAATACCAAAAAATTTATATGGTATTCATGAATCAAAATCAACAGATAATAAGAAAACTTACTTTCATTGCTTTACCAAAACTCATTACTTCGACAAAGCAACTCCTAAAGATATTTTCCTAACACTTAAAAATTTAAGATCTAAACTTATTGAAAAACGTGTAACTGAAATTACGTTACCGAACTTCCAAAACTCATTTGATTCCATTCCTTTTATAAAAATAAAGGAAATTATTCAATATCTTTTTAGGAACTTAAAGATTAAAATCAATATTAACCACAATAAAATCATTAATCCTTCAACTTCGCAAATTCCCGTAATATTAAAAGAATGTCACGATAGCCCTATGGCCGGACATCCAGGTTTCTTCAGAACCTACAGTCGGATCAAAGAAAGATACCGATGGGAAAAAATGAAAGATGATATAGAAAATTATGTGAAAAATTGTATCCACTGTCAGAAAAATAAAACTGACAGAAGAGCATATAAAGCTCCAATGGAAATCACTACCACTTCCACGGAAGCTTTTGAAAGAATTGCGGTCGACATAGTCGGACCACTTAATGAAACTGTCAATAATAATAAATACATCGTCACATTTCAAGACGATCTTACAAAGTTTTCTCAAGCTTATGCAGTTAACTCTACAGAAACAGAAACTGTAACTGATTGCCTCGTTAAATTCTTTTCTCACTATGGAATACCTAAGTCAATCCTCACAGATCAAGGTGTTCAATTTACTAGTAATTTAATGAAACATCTTACCAACCTATTTAAAATAAAACATTTGAAAACTACCGTTTATCACCCACAAACAAATGGAGCACTAGAACGCTCTCATTCTACTTTAAAGGATTATCTTACTCATTATATAGATAGCGACCAAACAAATTGGGACGACTATATCCCTCTAGCTATGTTTTCATATAATACAAGTACTCACTGTACAACTAAATTCACTCCTTACGAACTTGTCTTTGGACATAAACCTATTTTACCAAGCTCTTTAGAAAACCCAGATTCAAACCCAACTTACGAAAGTTATCTTAACCAATTAAAGTATAAATTCGCCATTACCAGATCACTTGCCCGTGAAAGAATCGGACATGCCAAAGAGACATCCAAAAAATATTACGATAGAAATGTATCGAATAATATTTATAAAATTAATATTAATAAAAAATACTAATAAACCCAAATCATTAAGCAAGAAACTTATTCCTAATTGGAAAGGACCGTACAAGATTGTACAGGTTCATAATAATCATAACGTTACTATAAGAATGGAAAATAATTCATTAAAAAGATTCCATGTTAACAGAATTAAGCCATATCGCGCTTTCTCTCCTGTTCCAGGTCCTTCAAGACTATTTTAATTCTTTCCCAAGACGTCCAACCAATAACCACTGGAAATGGACTCTTCTTCGATCAAATTGGAAAATTAAAAGTTTATAATGATGATTGGAAAGTTATTACCTACTTAAATATTAGTACCTTCCCTAGACAAATACGAATTTTAGAAGATAATTATGCTTTAACTAAAAGCACATGTTCCAAATATTTATCATACGTACCTAACGACAATTGCAAAGATCTTTTAAAACCTGTTTTTAATACTATTAAAAAATGTAAAACTAAATATGAATCAATTACACACCTTGTTTCCAACCAACGCACAAAACGCGGTTTAATCGATGGTGTTGGAAAAATATTTAAAGCTGTTTTCGGAACCCTCGACTCCGAAGATGCGCAATATTATGACGATGCGATTGAACGCGTCATGTCAGATGACAAACATATTTATAATCTGATGAAAGAACAATTACAAGTCACTAAATCGACTCTCATAAATTTCAATTCTACCCTTGCTAAACTTAACTATGACGAATATACTATGAATAAAAATATTATAAAAATAAATAACTATTTTAAGGAAGACCACGATAAAATGAATATGCAAGAAATTAAAAATATACTTATCTCGCAAACAAGCTCTTTATTCGAAACAACCGAATACTTTTATGAACAAATTGATTCCTTAATCAATGCTATTTTATTTTCTAAACAAGGAATTTTACATCCAGACATAATTACTCCTCAACAACTTTACTTCGAACTAAACTCTAATATTAAACATTTACCAAGCGGAAAAGAATTCCCCTTAAGTTTAAAACTCGAAAATATTCATTCTTTAATCGATATATCAGATTTAATTGCCTATTATATTGATGATAAACTCATTTTCATAACAAAAATACCTTTAGTAACTTCGCAGGAATACAACCTATTTCATGTAGTTCCTCTACCTGTTCCAAATATTGATATCCCTAATACCTTCTCCTTAATTATTCCTAACCATAAATATTTAGCACTCACAAAGGACAAATCTTTTTATGTGTACCTTGATAATTTTAAGAATAATTGTAAAACTATTACCAATGAAAATTTTGTATGTAAGGATCTAGATGTGTTATCCACTCTCTCCGATCCAATATGCGAGACAATTTTATTGTCTGCTTATATTAATGAAATACCTAATGAATGTTTTAGTAGGATCATCAAAGGCAACATAATCTTATGGCAGCCTATAAAAAATAATAAATGGATTTTTACTTATTCTCATCCTTCTAAAATAACTATCGACTGTAAAGATAGAAATAATATATTTGATATCAAACTATTCCATACTGGAATATTAACTTTAAATTCAAGTTGTAGAGCCTATGCAGGTCTCACACAATTAATTGCAAAAAGTAATCTCATCACAGAATATGTTAATCCTATTCCAACTTTAAACATTGTCGATGACAATTGCTGTAATATGAAAAAATATAATGAAACCTTAAATGAACTTGAACCGATAAACTTAATTAACTTACAACACGATGACATTAATTTGGCATCTCATAAAATCGATCAATTCAATGACGATCTTAAATCATATAATTCAAAGCCACTCATTATTAAACATTCAACAAAATTTCAAATTGTTATTTATACGTTATCTGCTATGCTAACTATTTTTATTGTTTACAAACTATTGAAATGTTGTAAATTCTTTAGAATAATTAATTCTTACCTTTTAAATAATGACGACGATAATAGATGTTGTGTCAGGATATATAATCAATGTAACAATCCTAGACGATCCACTACAAGGATCCAACCAAGTATGACATTCAGAAATTTAACAAATCTGGAAAACGAAGATGTACCTCTTCAAGAACTATCTTCAAGTGAAAATAATTTGAAGTATAATTACAGCAACTAAACTTAAAAAACCGTTGCTTTCATTTTAAGGGGGGAGATATGTTATAATCCCAGCCTAGGCTATAAATCTAAGTAATTAAAGTCAACCTTTATTTCTTTCTACATCTTAATATTACTCTTAATCTTAGCCGGTGCCCCAAAAGTAAGCTATAATGGCAAACATTCATTTCTTCGGCACTTTTAAAAGGAACCCTATTATTTTGGGAAACCAATCAATGATGCAATATTCAAATTAGTCACATGACCCTTTTTTGCATCTTAGGGATTAAAGTCCACAATGCTCTCACGGTCCCAGAGACGTGGAATACTATATAAACAGGAACAAGCTGTTCCCCTATGTTCACAATTAACATCACTTGTGCTGCTTACACGCTGCACCTCTACGCATTATTGTCATTGTCATTTAATTAATGTACTTATCATTTAATTAAGTAAATAAGTGTACTTCTATCTAAATAAAGTAATTCAACTAAATCTATAAAGTTGTTATTGTGTGGAATCCATATATTCACCTCAAGATACTTACACACTGGAACTTGTATCACTCCAAGATACTTACACACTCACACCTGCAGATCTTACATACACATCCTCAGTGTCCAGATCTCTAAATTATATATCAACCACGAAGAGAACTTCTCGACAACCGCTCGCCGTACAGAGTTAAGTTTTTATTTACTGCGCCTCAACCGAGGGTCGTAGCACTACATAAGCAGATGACTACTATCCAAAAATAGATAAAAAATGTTTATTATTATAATAATCAAAATAAAGTCTAGGTTAGGTGGTCTTTCGAGATAGCATTCCACACACATTTGGTCTTTGGTTATTTCCTTCCTTTAATGTTTTTGTCCTAGCACAGGGTTTTCCAATAAGAGGTGTTATTTTGAATAGCCCGCTATTTCGGTAGATGTTACTTTTGAAGCTATCATTTTTTGACATTTGAAAAATAGAAACTACGCCATTAATAAAAATGGAATGATACACGCTTCAACAACGCATTGAAATTATTAAAATTCACTTGAGTGAATCAAATGCAAATCATCTTGAGTGATGAGGCCCATTTCCACCTCAGTGGCTTCGTCAACAAGCAAAATTGTCGCATCTGGGGCTCGGAAAACCCAAGAGTTAATAATAATAATAATAATAATTGGATAATTTGTAGAGCGCCGTTTTTGTGAAAAATCACCTCAAGGGCGCTGTACAATTTATTTCCTAGGATCTACATTTGTTATTTAGAAAAGATACCAAAACATACTTACCTGGCAAGTCACTTCCGACTAACACACTTATATTAAAAAGTTTATGCTTATAAAAGATTGACGGCCGGCATAGTCCAGTGGTAACGCATTGGACTGCCATTCCGAAGGTCGCGGGTTCGAACCCGGCGTGCGCAAATAAATTTTATTTGATTAATTTGTGTTATTTCACAATTAATTAATTAAAATAATATATAGTATATTTGCGGCACGTTCCAGAGTGGAAGATACTACCAGTATCGCCCTGGTGTAAGACCACCATTCAGAATTGAAACGTTGCTCCAAATGGCTTTAGCCGTGTTTAGTGACTAGATCTGAATAGCCAGGTACTTCCCCACCTTCCTCTTTCCCTTCCCCACTTACCTTCAGCCTCACAACATCCCCCAATTGGGGATGCCATAGTCTCACTGGCTCCAGACGGGAGCAGTTGGGACTCTTGTGAGGTATTCACTATAAAAAATAAAAAAAACTGCACGCAGAGGACACTATATCAAAAAACACTGGTCATCGCATGACCTTAAGTCTGCTATAGTATTTATTTTAATTTAACTGTATTTAACTGTCTTAAAAAGCCTACAAATTGTTAGTTGTTATCATTTTTATTTATTTATTTTTAATTATTATTTTTTATTTATTTTATTTTATTTTTAGTATTTTTTACATTTTGTTAATTTAAATTGCCGTCGACTGTGAAAATGGAGGTTTCTGAAAGTATGGATACGACTGTCTGAAAAGGTGCGTTTTAAGTTTAGACCTAAATTCTGTCGAGTCTGCGATCATTCTCAAATCATGTGGCAGTCCATTCCAGGCTTTAGGTCCTATTGTTGAAAAGCCTCTCTATCCTCAACGTGTGACTGTTTGGTGCGGTTTATGGTCCGGCGGAGTCGTTGGACCTTACTTTTGCGAAAATGAGGCTGGAGCAACAGTTACGGTGAATGGATTGCACTATCGAGAGATGATTAATGATTTTTTATGGCCGGAATTGGATGGTATTGGTCTGGACAACGTTTACTTTCAACAAGACGGCGCTACGTGCCACAAAAGCAACGAAATTATTGATCTTTTACGATTGAATATCAAAATAACACCTCTTATTGGAAAACCCTGTACTTCATATCCAGGGCCTGCAGTCCATAGGGGCTGAAAATCTGCTCACACCCCGAGAAAAACATAATTAAAAAGGTGATTAATTTATACTATGGCCCTTTTTCAACAGGGATTCACTTGCCGACCATCGCTGTATATCAGCGCGGAGGTTCTTACGCAAGGATTTTGTAAACTCTTCGGTGACGCCAATCTCCTGCGACCAGCCGCTCGAAGTCGTTACCACTAAGTAGTCAACACTTTAAACATGGCAGAACAATTAATAAACACGATAAGTCTAACAAAAATGAAAGTCTCATCGTTATGTGTGTCAGACATTTTGCAACAATGCGTGTGATTTATATCAAAGTTAGGAACAAAAAATGACAGATACAGCAGTTATGAGAGGTGATGGCGAATGACGTGTACGAATATACGCGATAAGTTTTTTGGGATGTGAATCAGATACTTGCGCATTCTTGTGGAAAAAAGGTTTAACACTTTTAAAAATCTTACATTCTCCTATTCTTGGGGCATGCACAACTTTTCAGCCCCTACAACCTGTTTACCCCCCTGCTCCTATCATGTTCCAATAGTTTAGGACAAACACCACGTGGCTAGCGCACAAGCAATTTCAAGCTAACAAATACGAGGGTTTCTACAAAAGAAACCGAACTGATGTTGCAGGGGTTTAGTTTTTGCAGTACCGGGTTCTGCCAGTAGAATCGTTTACAGCTACCTTTCCCCTAACAGTATGCCAAGCACCGCGCTGGAAAAGTCGTCCTTTCGGTTGGTGTGAATTTTTTGGTGACTGTTTTGTGTGCTCATCGTTTTTGAGATGGCTGATTTTCGTGAACAGAGTTCCAAATGAACCAAAATTTTTATTCAAGGTCGTTACAGGTGACGAATCGTGGTGCTATGGATAAAACTCGGAATGATAAGAAATGGAAGACTCCAAATTCGACTCGCCCCAAAAAACCTCGTCAAGTGAGATCAAACATTAAGACAATGCTGATTTGTTTTTTTGATGTGAAAGGAGTCATCCATTCAGAGTTTGTTATTCATTTGAGCACCATAAAAATTAGCAGTTTTCCTTGTGGGCTGTTTTTAACATGTCAAGAGTTTCTGTGCCAGTTTTCAAAACTTCAACGCTGCGTGCTATTCATGAAAATCAGCAATCGCAATAGCGACGAACACAGAAAACATCCATGACCAAAAATTCACACTAGCCGAAAGGACGACTTCTCCAGCACAGTGCCTAGCATACTGACTGAGGAAAGGTAGTTTTTTTTTTTTTTTTTTTTTTTTTTTTTTTTTTTAATATTTTTATTTATTTTATAAAATACAGTATAATGTTTAAATTTACATAGTAAGAGCATATTTCAATAAAAATTAACATGTTTACCTTTACAAGAGTCTAAAACTCGTGTGTAAAGGGAAAATAATAAAAACTTAACATACATATGTAAATAGAAGAAAAAAAAGAATCATAAAAACATATAAAGTGAAGAGATTTTAGTTTTTTTATACAATAATTTATAAAATAATATAGTGAGATATCATCGTCATTCTAATTCGTTAAATTATTTATTGTAGTGAAGTTAATTTTATTTTTAAATTTATTAAAATCCGGTTCTAATCTCATCTCAGTCGTTAATTTATTAAACCATACCACTCCAGTGTACGTGTAATAGTGTTGTGCAAAACTGGTATGCATTAATGGAGTCCATAAGCGACCCATTGTATTTTGCCTATTGCTCACGACACGAACCATGGCATGGTGTGACTTCTTATACAGATCTTTATGGATTTGAAGTAGCGTATTTTTCGTATATGTATTTTTTAGTGATGGGACTTGAAAATCTTGGAAAAGTTGTAAGGTTGGGTAGTCTGATGGTTTTTTTATTAAAATTTTTATTAACAGCCTTTGAGTGATTTCCAGCGGTAAAAGTGATGATTTGTAAGCTCCCCCCCACGCAACGATACCATACTGTATTATTGAATGCGCTAGAGCGTAGTAAATATTTTTAAGAATTTTTAAGTTAAGTATATTTCTTAGACTAATAAATATGTAAATGAGTTTTCTTAATCTATTTATGATATTGTTTATGTGAGTTTTCCACTTAAGTTGACTATCTATTATTACACCTAAATATTTAATTTCATTTTTATTTCCTATGGATAAACAGTCATTATTTTGGCAAGTAGATTTTTTTGATATGCATTTTTTTGAATGTATTTTAATATTTAATGTAATAAAAGGGTTTATTTTGTTTATACTAAAAATTATATAATATGTTTTTTCAATATTTAATGTTAATAAGTTTTTATCAAACCATTCTTTTAACATATTGATATCATTGTTAGCAATTATTTCAAGTTCATTCAATGAATTCGCTTGAAATATAATTGCAGTATCATCTGCATATGAAATGAGTTTTCCTGTTAATGGTAATTTAAAGATATTATTAACATATAATATGAATAGAAGAGGGCCCAATATGGTGCCTTGTGGTATTCCAAAGTCACTTGTGTTCGGTTCACTGAGAGTGTTATTTATTTTTACATATTGACTTCTACTATTTATTTACATTTTTACATAGTTGTACACAGACATACCGGCAGAACCCGGTACTAAAAAAACAAAGCTCCCCGCAATTTGAATTCAGTTTTTTTGGGTGCCCCTTGTAAGTTAATAGTTAGACATTGTGGAAAAGCCCTTAATAATAATAAAAATACATTATTACAGTCCCAATTGATTAAATATGTAATTAATTTGACCTTTTGACAAAAAAAATTTATTTGCTGGCTCATGCACTAGCCTTGCAGAGTGTGGCCGAAGCTAACGATTCATTGTACGTAAAGACAAGTTAGTCATTCTATGAAAAAGCATTTGACTCACCTGAAGGGGGCATTGGCAAGAGTCTGACAAAGTTATCAGGGAAGAGCCCCACGTGGCCCCGGAGCTCCCCGCGCCACCAGCCCTGGTCCAGCACATATCGGGAGACTATGGCAACCACGTCTCCTTCAACCAGTGTCAACTCGTCTGCGTTGGCCGCCGTATATGGGAATAGCACCTGGCAGTACTCTCTCACTGCAACAGAAATATGTAATTAATTATGTAATCATTACTAGAGTGTGATTATAGGTAAAAGGAACAAGGGAGATGGGCTACGAACCATTATTAGTACGAAACTGAATGCACAAAGGTGTCGCTAATTGCATATCGAAATCGTATCTATGCCCAGCCTACCTACTCTACACACCAAAATGGGTATCTTTCATTAGTTCTGCAACTTTGACAGTCCATTCAGTTTAGTTGTAGCTCGGCGACAGTCGGCACGCTTCCATGCCATATTTCCCTTTGTTTCCACTATCTACTAGTATTATGCTAGTTACACTGAGATTTCTTGAAAATATGAAATCGATGTACTTACAGTGAAATTCAACTTTTAAACACATGTGAAAGATCTTTCGAGGGATCCTTGATAAAACTAAAGAACTAATAGAGGAGTACTGCTGTTCCATAAGTTGTCTACGAAAAAGAGGGAGAGGTACAACGGAGCTATCAGCAGTAAGCCAATATCCCATATATTTTCCTACCAAAGAATATTTTCATCAGTCCTTTCAAAATCCTAATAATGTAAAATAGTATAATAAATACTGGTTCCAAATAAGATCATTTTTTATTACCAGCTTTCAAGGAACTGAAAACAAAAGTTATTTATGTGCTCTTAAAATAATAACCTTACGTCAGTGTCTATTGTATCTTCTAATTTGAAGATGATGTAGTGTAAAAGAAAATTAGGATAATTTTTTGAGAAATGTACCGGTGGTGAGATTTAAATCAGAATCGCGGAAATACATTAATTGGCTTATTTTTATAGCTTACTTTATTTGTGGGTCACATAACCAACCGGTGGATTTGACACATAAGCTGCTTAGCCCCAGTTTCCATTAGGAAACCTGAAATCGTTGGTCGCTTGGGCAAAAGTGCACCTGAAGACATATTAAACGCTTGCCCAACAAGTGTACATAGTTGACATATTCCGCATGAGAATGGGTCATTCTTATGACTAGTTTGTGGAACAACTCGCTCACTCTGTTGCCTCTCCCCAACAACAGGTAATCTTCAAAGACCCAGGTTCACTACTGTCGTTCCTTAGAAAGGCATTCCCAAAGATAACATATCGCTTACTAAGAACTGCCGTAAGTCAAAATATGTCTGGGATATAAGTTTTGCATCTTTTTTTTCAAATGTTTCTGGCTTTCACCCTTGAAGAGTGTTCTGGGCCATCATTTCAAATTATGGAGAGAGTGAAGGTGAATTTATATATTAATTTTGTTTATTTTAAAAATTATATGTAAGATTTTAGTCGAATATAGACTTAAAAGAGATGAGATGTTGAATGGAGGGGAGGTTATCTATCTATCGAGAGGGACATTTTGCATCTTCACTGTACATTATATTTATATGAATTTATGAATCAAGACTTTGTTATTATGTGTAACTAAAATACAATGTTATCTAGTGTTAAGAGTTCTAAATAACTACACTGTAAAATTTCAGCAGAACTCAGAGATATTTTTGCCAGCTGGACTCATTTTGTATAGATATATACGATTTAAAGTTATAGTTAAGCGCACTTGAAGTGAAATGACACTAAACTGCGCTATATTAATGCCACATTATTATTATTACTAAACAAAGAGAAAACACCACGCTTTGAATTTTCATTTAAAATTTAACCATAGACACTCTCAAAAAATTCTAAATAATTCTATGAAAAATCGTTTAGCACTTGAAAAATATTTGTTAACATAATATGCAAATTTTATAGTAAATAAATTTTTGTATATAATTTTTTTTATATTTTTACATATTTTTTCAGTTTCATGTAATTATAGTTTACACTTTAAAAACTTTATCTACATATGTTGGTTTGAGTTCAAAATTTTAATATTTTTAATGGCGTAGTATGTCAATTTGTAATGACAAAAACTGTAACAGTCTTTCATCTGCTTTCAAAAATAGAATTGTATTTTGAAATATGTTCAAAAACAGAGAAACTATTTGAAATTGAATGTTAAGTGGGAATATTTGATGAGATGATATTATTTCATCAAGGCTCGACGGGTTAGAAACCTTTTAGAAGTTTTTTTGTTTTAAAGAATGAATAACAATCTCAGGATTCAAATTACTTGATAATATTTGAAAATCTCCTACTTCTAATATTATATTCTGGGTGGGATGCAATTGTCTACTTGACTACTTGCAGGTCCCATTTTGACATATTTTGACTTAAATCAAGATTAGAACACAAATTTAAATATGTTATTATTACAAATATTATATTTCAATTCATAAGGTTTGAAGTTGCAGGAATAACATGATTTCAACTCGATTCTTACCCGGTTTAGGTGGTAGTACAGGCGGGGGAGCCTGGGCAGCCTCGAGGGGCTCCACAAAGTTGGAGGGGAACACACCCCTGTGCGTCCCCCGCTGCCCTCTCCACCAGCCTTCCTCCTCCTCTCCCAGGACCTGGATCACGTCTCCCACGGCCAGGCTGAGCTCATCTGGGTTGGCCTGCTGGTAACTGAACAGAGCACGGCAGTAACGAGGACTGGAATTTCTGGAAAAAAAACTCATAAATTACTTTCCGCACTCCTGGCGTGAAATGGCAATAGCCGTGTTTAGTGACCAATCCCAACCTTTCTCTTCTCCATCTCATTATACTCCCCACTCTCTTCAGCCTTATAAAATGTCCATTACTACCCCTTCATCATTGAAAACCCTCGACTCTGTGCAGAAACGAGCGGTCCGTTAGACAGATTCTGATTGAAAGCTTTAGAGCACAGGCGTCAGGTGGGAATGCTGTTTTTGTTCTACTGATATTTCAATGGAAGATGCTACGGGGAACTAGCGTTGTTGATCCCTTTGGCACCGGTGGACATTCAGGAAACACGCCCAACAGCTCGGCTGTGGAACGATTTGACGGCCTCTGCGTTTCCTCTCTCCTACAACATAGGTCTCTTCAAGACTTCCATATTCACTCCTTCTCCTCACAAAGAATCTCTATACAGCATCCCCAAAGATGACATAGAAAGAAATTATTTTCCTGCATGGAGTTTATATTTAAAAAAATGGGGATGATATAGTCCGAATGATTCAGGACAGTCGGAAGCGGTTAGAACTCTTGTGCGGTATATATATGGTGACGTATAAACTAATATAATCCATAATTAACTCTAAAGCAGAAAACATGTAAATTGGAAGCAGCAAAAACTCACATTTAACAACCTTAGATTATGAAGTTAATAAGCCAACTTTGATATTGGCTGAAAATTTCACTTCAGATTTGAAAGCAAGAGAAGAGGAAGCTTGTTTCGATAGTTAGAATCTTAATTATAATGCATAAATATAATTGCATGAAGTAGTAAAAACTCATTAACAGTGAGCTCTGGCATCATGAAAATTGAATGGATCTTTATGACTGTAAAGCCTGTGACAGACCACACAAGTGCGCTATATTTTCGTATCGCTCGCCATACATTCGCATTGGTAGTGTATGGCGAGAGATATGCTGAAATAGACCAAGCCATGATGCGTATAGTGTAATGTGTCGCCTACCTAATTGTAAAGTCAAAACAACTATTTTCAGCTCAAACACAATTTCACATCAAGAGATCTGAATAAACTGTAAATATTTTTGCTAAAAAGACGTCACGCATTGTTTTTTTAAATCTTAGGCAAAGCTGGGTTTCTACCCAGGTAACTGGTTTTATTTAAAATACTGGTGGTTCTGCGAACAGTAAACTTTGTGTAGTGTTGATCACTCCAACTTGACAGCTTGAAACATTTGCAATGCTCATGGCAATGCTCAAACAGGATTGACCAGGTAACACAAACAAATTTACAGACAGACAAAATGCTAGGTCGTTGATTCAAAACAGAACTTCGCAATCAATTATTTAAATAAATTTACAAATGAATCGGAAGAAAATCTTACACTCTGAACATTATATCATTTGTCCTTTTGCATCGTTTAGAAATCCAATAGAAAATAGCTGCAATTATTTACGTTAACATCCTTCTTTTTAAAAGAAAGACAAACATTCCCGGGTTACGAATAACCTGACAATATTTGAAAATCTCGTACTACCACCACAGTAAGCGGAAAATGTTGTTTGTGTTGTGATGGAGGACTTAGCCAGCCGAAGAATTGAACACAACACGCCTGGGTGGGACACAAACGCGATGCCAACTCAGCCACTATACGCGTACAATGTGGAAAATAATTTTCTTCCAACGATTTAGATGTTATGCAGTTCTTGTAGATACCTTTACTTTAGGCCTTGATAACTATCATAACTAGCATTTATATACAACAGGTCGGTGGCGGATTTGACTAATGCGTCGGGTTCCCCGCCAGACATTTTGGATTCAATCGTCGGCTGGCTAATTCCTCCATGTACTCGACGTACAAGCGGAAAACTGATGAATCTACACATTTGGAGTCGATTTTGTGGCACAACTTTTTTTGATTTGAGCTTTCATTTTCGAGTAAATCGAGTTCTAAGTCGGAATTTTTAAGGTGAAATATAAAAGAAAAATTGGTTGCTAGGCGGTTAATAAATTTAATGTCTTAAAATGCGTCGAAGCGCCGACCTGGCTCTTATATGGTTTCTCTTTACATCCGAGATAATACATTGCATTAATTACAGTCTATAATATCAAAATAAAAATTTAATGTAAAGGGCCATTATACAAAAGGCAATGACATAATATTTAATGTAAAGGGCCATTACACAAAAGGCAATGACATAAAATTTAATGTAAAGGGCCATTATACAAAAGGCAATGACATAATATTTAATGTAAAGGGCCATTATATAAAAGGCAATGACATAAAATTTAATGTAAAGGGCCATTATACAAAAGGCAATGAGATAATATTTAATAAGGGCCATTATACAAAAGGCAATGACATCATATTTAATGTAAAGGGCCATTATACAAAAGGCAATGACATAATATTTAATGTAAAGGGACATTATACAAAAGGCAATGACATAATATTTTTGAACCAGTTAATGAAATTACAGTCTTCTAAGGGCCGGTTTTATAACCATTTATAACCATCCGTTAGTCACGCTTGATACCATTTTTAACAAATATTTGGTCTACTGCTTGATTTCGCCGTTTTATAAACATTCGCCAGGCTACCGGTCGGTTAAGTAGCGGTTAACGCTTTACCGACTGATTTCGGGCAGTTAAATGGATAACGATCCGTTTGCTGTTCATATGCTGACGTTTTTTGACAGTTCTGTTATCAGTAGTTGTTCCCGGCGCTCACTTATTTGGAACCGTGCACTATTTTTGAAATAATATTACTATATAATTTGTGTTTGTGCAATGGATTCCTCATCGAGCAGTGAAAGTGAAGATGGGCGATTGATAATTCTCGAAGATAGTTCATCGAGCAGCAGTGAAGACGAAGCCCCTATGGGCGTATAACAACAATAAATAAAATGCTATTTTTCATCCAATGTTTCAGATTACTTCTAAATACATATATTGTAAAATGCTGTTCTTCATCCAATATTTCACATTACTTCTAATGCTATAATATAATTACAGCATGGCTCATATTTTTATAAAGAAATATATTATTTCAGACAGACTATAGTTTTATTAAAAGAAAAATTCTCTACCTTATATACCCCTATTAATTTAGCCTTAAAAAGAGTTCAAATTTGAATGTTACATTCGATACTCACTTTAAATCCCTCTCCTCCGAGTAATCTAATTGTATATAATAAAATAATTCATCTTCAATAAACTTACTTTTTATTTTCAAATACAAAGTATACAAGCGAAGAAAATAAATCTTAATCAACATATATTTTAAAAGAAAGTGTTGTACAATGTGCGTGCCGATAAAACGCTAAAGTAAGATACAATTGTAGAAGATAGAAGATCATCGACTCGTGTTGGATGCAGGGAATAGACGTAGCATTGGACAGGAAACGATAAAAGACTAAAAATCAAATAGTTGAAGGGCCTCAAAGATCCTCGAGATCAGAAATAACATCACAAGCAACAGGGGGTGACAGCACTTGCTCAAGTGGGATGGTTGGTATCTTCTTTTCTCTGTTTCCTTCGACGCATTTGTGACGGCGTCTGTTTTGTTGCAGGTTAATGCCGGCGTTTTTTCTATTAAATTCAGAAGTCTGTAGAGATCTTCTGTGGTGAAGTTTCGGCTCTTCGTTCTTTTGTTCATGTTTATTTCTGAAAAATTACAATAATTTCATTAAAACCACATCACGATAGTGTAAAAATATGTCAACCTTTTTAATATACGTAGCTTAGTTTACGCGCACATAAAACTACAAAATAATGTTGATCAACACTACATGCATTCGTATCCACTGTATTATAAATATAAACTTACTTATTTTTGATGTATATTGAAGATTTATAAAGTTATTTAAACTTATAGCTTAACAACGATTGGCAACGATCTTGACAGCCATTTGACAGCTGACTAAATCCAAAGATATGCCATAGATGAAAATAGTATCACAGACAATTATTTACCAAAAACATTGCCAGTAAAAAAACTTTCGGACTAAATGTAACCGATGACCGCTAGTAATGCAAATATGTTTATAGAACGCAAAATAAGATAACGAACGGATAGCGGCCCGTTAAAGAAAAACGGTTCGTTACGTAACCGAAATTTGGTACTTCGTTTATAAAACCGGCCCTAAAAGATGAAAATTATATTTAGATAGTTACCTGAGAATGACGGCATTATTGGGGTCCTCCGAGAAGCCCATAATGCGTACAAAGTTTTCGGGGAAGACCCCCATCTTCCCCCTCAGTTCCCCCCTCCACCAGCCGCCGGGGCAGCGCTCCACACTGCGTATGACATCGCCGGGGCGCAGGGTCAGTTCATCTTCTTCTGTTGCGATGTACGCATTTTCTACCATAACATTAACTGAAATTAAAGAAAAAATAGAGCAAGTTAGATTGTGTTAATATTAAAAAAAAATATTACGCAATACAAAGAATAAATCACTAGTATTTTTAATAGTTATATTACTTGCATTGAAAGATCTTTTGTTTTTAAATTTCCATAACAAATAAGGTTTACAATTTTAAATTACAAAGCATTTTATTTCCTATTGATTATATCCTGATTTGTCCTTCGCTTCTAAACCTTTAATTAAAATTTTTCTCAAAATTTCGAATTTGGACTTGACTTAGACTGTTTTACGAAGAATACCGACGAAATTAAAAAAAAGAAACAGGGATAATATGTTCCAGGGAATACCGTGTAAAAAAATAAAGTAGAGGAAAATAGGTGATAGATTTTAGTGTCTTAAAATCACTCCAGGATTTCTAAAATGATACATATTATTTTTCGTTCCTACATTATTACTGGAGTGTATCTATGCACGGGGGAGAGAAAAAAAATCTAGGATTCTAATAAGAATATATATTATCATTACGCATTGTTAACCGTATCATATCAAAATTGTGTAAAAACATTATTGACTGCGCAGTGAAACCGTTTCGTAAGGTTTTCAAGGGGATGAGAAAAAACTTCTAAAAGTATTAAATAAATAGTGTAACGGTATTATTAAATAAATGCACAATTTTAACGGTGAACACAATTAGTCTTTATTTTGGGTACAATAAATTTGCAAGTATGACACGTACTTATAGCAGTTCAACAATAGTAAGACCACTTTATGGGTTTGCTAATGGACAGGTTACATCTGTCGTTCCTCCCAAAGGAACGTAATATGTTCCCTTTGTTTTACTAAAAGGGTTTCAACGAGTATTTTCTCTCTCTAAGTTAATTGAACTCCTAAAGTCAATGGTTCACTAAGCATCGACCAGATCTGCCAGAGGTGGCTGAAGTTAGGTAATTTCACTTTCTAGAGCAAAAATATGACTTTTTATCGGTCATCACAGCTGTGATCCAGGAATCACATCTGTAAGCCTGTGGTAAGGTGAAAAACTAACCAATAGAATCCCTCGTCCTGTAGTAAGAGACGAAGTGATGCGAGATTGACAAAGTATTCGAGATGGAAGCTCGGATATCGCATTATAATAGGTCATTAAATTATTAATGGAGAATATTTGATGGTTTTCTATCTCTTAGGGGAACTCCATGCATATCACCATGGCAATGAGGATAGGTGGTGAATAATGGGGGCATTCAAGAGTGTCGGATAAGTTAACGGTAGAAGTAGGAATAATTTATATCAGGAATGTTGGTAATCAAACATTAATAACTCAGTTACGAAGCAATTAGTTGTACAATTCTTCAAATATCTTCCATAAAAGCTGTAAACGTTTGGAATCAAGTAAATATTTGTATTTGAATAGCTGGTATTTCTCTAAACGTTCCATCCATATTGATAAACATTTGGTATTATGCAAAGTTAACTTAACAAGACTCCAATCAAGCTATGCAATCCATCTAGGGTTAAAAACAATGGATGCAAAATAAAAAAATTAAATTTAATCTCTAACAAAAAAAAACCTGAAACAATAATATGGGATTGTATGATTAGACAAAAAAATGTCTTAAATTTGTTTATTCACTTATTGGTATGAGATATTGATACAGTCAATAAAAAGGCTGGCTTTTTTCCTAAAGCATTCCTTATTAATATTATAATTTAACCGCTTCATGCTTTTAAACGAGTCACGCTTGCGCGCTAAATGCGTTCCAATTTCTACTAGCCCGAGTGACGCACGCCGGTTTCGACTTGCAGCGTTCTATTTTTAGCTAACACGAGTAACGCTCGTGAAAGTTAGCGATGTATTTTACTCAGTTTGAATTTGCCTGCAGTTGAGATCGGTCGTGTTTTTGAGCTGCTTATTTCGTTATATCTTATTTTATTTTATTTATTTGGGAAAATCAACAGATTATTTACATATATAAGAATAAATTAAATAATAAAGATAAAATCCAATAACAGATTTTCACTTAAAATTATAATAATAATAAAAAATATTAAAACAAGAAACTAAGGGTTCTGTACCCGTGGCCTGAGAAATTTACAAAAAATACAAAATTGTAAATAATAAATAAAAAATAATAACAGATCTAGGAACACAAATAAATTAAAATTTAAAATTAACTGATATACTAATATATTAATAACCAGCTAAATTTCAAAAATTTAAATTTAACTGATATACTAATAACCAACTAAAATTCAAAACAAAATGTATTGTAAAATTTCAACACAGCAGCAATCAATAAAAGCACTACACAATAGCAATAATAACAATATAATAAATGTATACCTACAACTAAATTGAACACATGAGTATAAATTGGAAGGTAAGTAACTGGAAAGGATTCAAAGCAATAACATGATAACTTCAAGTAGAATATTTAAAATTATTTAATGTTAGTTATTACATATCTTTTAAAGGTTCCTAAATTACTTGAGAATATGTCCATATCATTAAAATTCTTATTAAATATACTACAGGCTCTGAATATAAACGCATTTTGTCTTATATTAGTAGAACATTTATGGAGATGAAAAAGTGATTTTTCTCTAGTTCTAACGCTCGGGACTCTAAAATTAATTTCAGACAGAAGGGGAGAACAATCAATAAAGCCATTGATAATTTTATGGAGATATATTATATCTGCGGAGTCTCTTCTAGTTTTTAATGGCTTAAGTCCATAAAGGTCCATCGAGCTGTTTACGTCAAGGTTTGAATTTAGTTTGAAATTTAAATGATGGACAAATTTTCTTTGGATGGCTTCAATGCGATTTATGTAAATATTATATTGAGGATTCCATATGGGAGAAGCGAATTCAAGATGACTGCGAACATAAGAAAAATACAATATTTTAAGTGCTATGATATTATTAAATTCTTTTCCAATACGGAATAAGAATCCTAGCATTCTAAGGGCTTTCTTAACAATCATATTAATATCTTATTATATCTTATTAGTATTTTAATTGAAAAATGTAAAAACTTTGAAAAAACATTTAAAAAAAAATTATGTATATTAAAAAACCCTACCATTAAGTGGTGATGCGCTCATATCTGATTTCACAATAATTTAAGGTGATGCACTACGTCGTGTAATACTTTAAATTGAGCCGCTATCATAACAACCCTTACGTAGATGGCGATAAGGTTTAAATTCCCGCTTAACACCATCCACTTGTTATGATTTATGCAAGAAAAAAACATGGCCAAAAAGGGCCTTTTATTTTATTTTGTGGATGTTCAGGCATAAATATTTAATTTTTTTTCGATCATTTTATAAATAACTTAATTTGCCACATTATACAATAAAATCATAACCGAAAATGGGTTCGTAAGTAGGAGATTTTGAACTTTAAAGCAGTTTTCATAGGCCTTTACATTATTTTTTTCTGGGCTTATAAAAAGACTTATCTAAAAAATACTCGATTATTTCAAAGGCCAAGATGTATTCTACTCGCAGTATTTATTTAAAGCTTCTGAAACATTTCTAGGCGACCAAATTTTCAAACTAAAAACACACGTTTTTGCATTACACTACGTATGGCATCGCCTTAACAGTAATCGAGTTGTTTTAAATTGAAAATAAGTTAATCCTTTCTTCTCTCCAAATAAGAATCTAATTGGTTTATATTAGTAGAATCGACGAAATGTTGTGGAAGTTTTTTCCATGCATCCACTACTCTATTTGCAAGGAAGTGTTTTCTAGGATTGGATGCAAAAGGTAGTTTATTATTTTTTTTTGTGTGTCCACAGAGATTTATATTTTTGTTGGTGGAGAAGATTTCTTGGATACCAGGACAACTATACTGTCCAGATAAAATTATGGTTGTCTCAATAAAGTCACCCCTTTCTCTTCTTTCCTTTAACAATGGTAATCTTAATTCTTTTAGTCTATCTTCATATTGCCGGTCTTTCAAAGCGCTTGGTATCTTGTCTCTGTACATAAACATATATCTTTTTAGATAAATTTGAAAAGAAAACATTACATTGAAATGAAGTTTCAATTTTCTAAGAAATACATAATGAAATCTATTGGTTCTGAATATTCTGAAATTGAATAATTATATTCTCTCGTAGCAAATCCAACTCTGCTTTTAATGCTATAATAATAATATGTAATATCATTTAGGAGTGTTAAATTTCTTCTAAATAAAAATTCTACAATATAACCCTTTTGTTTTGACAACTTCTTGGGGTGCGTAAAAACACGCAAGCCGAACTGCCAAGGTGAACCACGACTTATGGGAAAGGAACAAAGCAACCGTAAATGGCGTGAAACACCGCTTGCAGTTGCTTCGTTACTTTCGCATAATTTGTGGCTCGACTCATGCATTTTTTCTCCTGTCTATATGCAGCATTGGATGGCATAATACCATGTTGAGATTTTTAATAATTAAGTAATATTTATTAATTCAAGTTGAAGGAGCAATTACAATAATATATATTTTTAACCTTGATATTTTTTTTACTACACGGATGATTTTCCGAAGAGATAGTTTACTTAAAAGTTTCCCTTTAAATTCTTCATTCTTTAAGTTGGCCGTGGGAAAACATTCTGTTAGCCTGTAAAACACAAATTGAATGCAAACGTTTTTTCTCAAGTTATTTTGTTGATACACGAATGTGGGGAATATATTGAGTCATAATATATGAATTATGACAATTCGTTGAGCTTTTCCTTTTTTCAACACATTTAATCTTAATAAAAAAAAATACTGATTGCCGTCAGTCATAAATGAGGAAAATCCTATTCAGAAATAAAATTGATTATAATTTTACAACTAAATTAACCGCAATGTAATTCCACAGGAGCAGGCACATAGAATGGAACGTAGTACAATGTTGTCTTGGCCTACACTACTTTCTTTATCTAAATGAATGCATCGCCCATTCATACCATAAAACAGGGTGATTTTAATCAAGTTTCAACTTTTAAACTAAATAATTTTTTTACAAAATTTTCTATCGGAAAAATTGTCATATTTATTGCAACTGTTAAAACATATACAATTTTTTTAGCCTTTTTCATACAAAGCTTAAATTTGCATTTGAAGCCAAAATACTTGACCAAATCGAAAAATATTTTTTAAACGCAGCCGTTCCACTTTACAGTTGTGGTTTTGATTGTGCATTAAAGATACTACCATATTTTAAGATGTACAAAAAATGGAACTACTTACAAAGATAACAGACTGCAAATGCCGAATGAATGAGTTCATTCTGCAATGTAAAGAGCGTTTACTGTTTGACACTTGCGATAGTTGTTATACAAATAGATTCATTTATGTAAGCTTTGCAATAATTGCAATAATAGTCAGGTTGGTACTGACTCACCATGAGAATTAAAGGTCAGTTGCTCGGAGTCAACAAATTAAAAAGCATTCCTGCAATTATTGTATGTTGTAGTTTACAGCATAAGTAAAAGCATAACACATTTGCATTTGTGGTATTGATGATGCTATGCAGTCTATTGGTAAAACATAAAAGAAAAAAATAACACAGTGAAAGGTGGATTCACTTGGTGGTTTATATTTCATAAATCAAATGGAGAAATTAATCATACTAAGTTATAGAAAGTGAAGTTGATGGGGAATAGTAAAGAGGTGAAATATCTGGCTTTTTAGATTTGGTCACTAAACATAGCTAAAGCCTTTTTTTAATATGAATACTCAACTATCTGAAGCCAATTGTTACAATATACTGTCAAATTACCCATTTGGTAACACATCTAATACATATTTTTTCTTTAATTTTGAAATATTTTGTGTTTGTATGTAGATTTACTTTATGTTTGTGATTACTCTTATGTTTGCTTCACTCAAATGTAAATTGTTAACCTCGATACAGGCTTAGCCCTAGTGAGGTTGATTTTTATGTGAAATAAAACGTGTTTTATGTATAGTATATAAATAAATAAATAAATGGGACAATGGCAATGTACGAGACAATATACCGTCCGTACAATAACTGTAGATACGAAGGTAGCTGGGTACACTTGTCAGCGTTCTCAGTCTTGGTAGATGTTGCAGAGGTTTGTGGTGGAGTTTAAAGCCACGATCAGAGAGGAATTTATTTCCAGATCTGAGCTGACGAAAAGAATTTATTACTGGCAAAAACTGAATTTAATACTGAATAAAAAACACTTGAAAATATTTCTTGAGACTTTGGAGACTTGGAGATGGTTTTTCAGGAGAGAGGATTCCCTTTCAGAGGTAGTTGTTGAACTGAACTTGTATGGAATTCGATTCTCTATTTATAGAACGTTTTCAAATCGAGCCCTCTTGGAGGAGTTCTATCCTCTTTAGTGAGGAGTAAAATGGTTAGGTATTTTTCCTCTTTGCAATTATCTTGTTGAGAGGAAAGTTATATTTTAATATGATACCTTTAACCAAGTCAGCTCAATCTACCAAAACCATCTCCCCCAGTCTCGTTTATTTATTTTATAATAAATTATACAAATTTTCATATTGGGTTTGAAGTTAAATATCTTTGGTTTGAACATTTCCCAAAGAGTAACAAACATATTTAGGTATAATTTTTTATGTTATTATGTTAGCATATAATCATTTCTTGATGTTGATATTTATTCCGTGGTTGTATCTTCTATTATTTTCTCGTAAATTGAGTTTGATGTCATCACAAATAGTCGTATTGAATTTCGTTATCATTGTTTGATAAGAATCTCAATGGGATATGCTGTGCTGTGATTGGTCGAAAGTTCGGCGGCCAACATGGAATTCCATCCGGGTAGTATGAAGGGGGGTCAACGTAAATACTGGGTTGCTTCCTTAGCGGGGGTTATTTCGTGGGTTGGTGGCTCCGAGTGAGGTGGTAGATGGTTATTTTTAGATGTGTTTCAGGTTCTGCTATTATATTGCTATGTAATTATCTTGATTAATCACATATAGCACATCATTTGATTGAGTAATTATGATGTAAAGATTTCCAATTGTGTCGGCGACACGGTATCAAGCGGTTTCGGGGTTTGAGTGTTCTTGCGATTTTTGCGTAAATATGAATTTTTTTGAAAAATTCTGGATGTCTGGATACGTATGATACAGGCATCTTTATTTGGGGTATGTTGTGAGGCTAAAGGGACTGAGGGATGAGAAAGAGGAAGGTTGGGAAATACTTAGCATTTCAAATACGGTCTTTCACCAGGGCGATATTGAGATCATATCAATCTCAGGAGGTGCAAATAAACAATATTTTAATTAATTCAAATCTTTAATGGCCTTCGCAAGGTTATGAGGTCTTTTTCTAAGGATCTCACCGTTCTGCTAAGTATGTCCACAATTTGGGCCAATAAACATCGCTAAAGCATTTTCAAGAAATGGCTCTAGTATACATTTGTTCATTCCTAAATAGGGAAAAAACTGAAATGTTGAAAACATGAATCATTTAGTTAGGAGCAGAATACTGAATGTAAGAAAGTTTTAATATGCATACTATGTAACTGAGTAGAATAAGTATTTCGATAAGAATGATGAGTCATTGCACAACTCATATGTACGTACATTATGTTAATCATACTATTTGGTAATTTATGTTAATGACCACTTGTATCTACATTTAAAGGAAATTACATTCCTATGTATGTTTTATCACACGAATTTACCAAATTCCATCTTAATGTATTGCATCGGAGTATGTGGTTTACAAATAATGTGACAATTAAAACTGTGCACGAGTATAGTCCGATACATATAAATTTTAAAAGGAGGAAAATTATTTTGTTTTAGTTCCATTCATTTTTGCATCCAAAAAATGTAGGTACTCCAGTGATGTCACCAATTGCACAGATAATTGAATCAAACTATAGAGAAAGTCACAATGATTTTAACTGTTGGTTAGATAAAACCTCCAGTATTGGAAGGCATAGTTTTGTAAATAACCAATAATAGCGCTAATAAAAACAACAAATTGAAATATTTTTTCTTCATATTTGTTGTAATCAGAAAAATTACACACATCAAACAAACCTCACGCAATGTCTTAAAATGGGTAGGCAGAGAAGATAGAATGCCACATAATTCTCTTTTGGCACAAACTCCTTGCTTCATTCACATTCATGCATACTCTTCTGTAATATCGACTACTTAGTAACTGGACAAATCAGAATTTTTTTTAGGTTTAATAAGTTACGTTAGGTTAACTTTACAGGGTATTTAGGTTTAATAGGTTAAGTTCACAGGCCATTTAGGTTTGATAGGTTACGTTAGGTTAGGTTTAAAGGCCATTTAGGTGTAATAGGTTACGTTAAGTTAGGTTTAGAGGCCATTTAGGTTTAATAGGTTATGTTAGGTTAGGTTTATAGGCCTTCTTTTCATTACTTTTAATGACTTTATATTACATATAATACATTTTTCAAAAGTGTGTTCAATAGCCACTGTCCTGAGTTGCCATGGAAACAAATCCTTGACATAACCGGATATTAATTAACTTGATCATTTGATGCCTTTCTGGGGAATCCATTGCATCCACGTGTTATATAATATTCTCCCGATGTTCCTTTTCTTAAACTTATGTTCATTACGCTTAAATCAGCCTGGCGTTATTTTCAAATCTCTCATTCGTAAAACGGTGGAGAGTGGAAAATGCTATCAGTATCACCCCGGTGTAAGCACCGTTCAGAATTGAAACACTGCTTGAAACGGCTTTGGCCATGTTTGGTGACGAGATTTGAATAGCCAGATACATCCCCACCTTCCTTTCTCCTCCCCGCTGCCTTCAGCATCACAACATGGATGGTTTTGAATTCACATAAAAAATACATACCTCACCAACTCGCGATACTTAAAAGGAACCCTCTTACTTTTATCTTCATTTATTATTTTATATTTTTTACATTTCCCTAAAGTTTAAGTTTAGACTTATGGAATTCAATACTTCGTTTGTGTGAAAGCACTATGAAACAATTATTTTATTTTTTTATTTTTATTTGGTACATTATTTTGTTACAATTTATGTTTTCCAGTAATGTAGGCCTCACTGGGTGGCTTGCCCGTGCTGAGGCCTTCATTTTATAATATGAAAATCTAATCTACATATTACATTTAAAGAGAAGATAATAAATTTGAAAAGAAAATAATAAATTTGAAATTAAAAATACGAAATACATAATAATACATTTAAAATTAAAAAATAATATAATGAAAATAATATTGTGTGTTTGTGAGTGATGTGTGTTTATGTTGGTTTTGTGTGTTACGTGTAGGTTTTATTTTTATTTTATGCTATGATATTTTGGTAATATTGTCTTTTTTGTTCTTTAATCCATTTTGAAATTTTGTGTGTGAATTTATTTTTATTTTCCTCAATTTTAATTTCAAATTTTACACTGTTGAAAGCGTTTATAGCATGGTATTGGTAGTGTCTTTGTCCAAAGCTTGAATTTACTGTCGGAGTTTTTATATTTTCTTTTTATCTTTTCTTTTACAATACATTTATATATATTATAAATACAATATTTTAAGTTGATGTGACCAACAAAATTCGCCGATAACCATATTATTGTATTGAATTAGGAATGACCACCAGCAAATATGATTTAAGATTTTCACGGCCAAAAGTATTTTTGTTATTTGTTTTTGGGGTATTATGCCGTGTAGCGCTAACTCCTTCTTTAGCCAACGTTTCGGACAGCATTGCAGTGTCCATTATCAATGGACACTGATATATGATAATGTGATAATTGACATATATAAATGATAAGTGACATATGATAATGGGCACTGCAATGCTGTCCGAAACTTTGGCTAAAGAAGGAGTTAGCGCTACACGGCATAATACCCCAAAAACAAATAACAAAAATGACCACCAGCGTTTAACTTTTCGTAAAACCTTTTCAATGTACGTATATAGCCAGAAATGCAAAAAAACATTTAATGTCGACGCACTCAATCTGCTAACCTTTAGAGCAGTAAAATTTGCCAGGAAATAGCACTACCAGAAAGAATATAACGCAAATATATCAATATAAATATTGAATGAACTGTAATCGACTGAATGAAAGACAAAAAAAATATTTACACAAACTAACCTTTATTATCATTTGCAAAAACAAAGGAAGCTTTGCGAAATGATGAAATGCACAAACAATAAATGTACTGTGTTATTAAAATGTTCATAATTTAAAAAAATACTTGTAAGTAGGTATAGGTACTGTATATCGTTTTTTTCAAATACTTAAATATCCTCTCTCCCACAGGGGACTTTCTTTCATTAAAATCTCCCATATTGTTGGCCAGTGGTAAGGAAATATATAGTTGTATGTTGGCTCGAACACATTACTCTATGCATTGCTTGCTAACAGCATGTTTCAAATATCTTATTCAACTTTATAAAAGAAAATCCCAGTGAAATTGAAAACCTATAGTAAAAAGAACACACTGGAAGCATCAATTTCGAACATACACAATAATTGCTGATCCTTTCTTGCTAAAAACAATAAGCTGGCATAAACAAGACAGAAGGCTGTTTTTCAGTGACGATTGGCAAGGATATCACTTTTGAAAATGCATACATATGTACCAATACACACAATCCTAAGTTTGTGTTGTTTGGGTCAGTTATGCATGACCTGTTGCAAAAAAAATATCACTAATGGTTTGTATATTGTCCTTAAGGCGATACACCACGTCGTAACATTTGGAATCGGTCCGCTAACAATAAGACTCCTTGTAGACGATGATTAGATTTAAAATCCCACTTAATACAAGTCGCCTGTCTTGTTTTATCCAAGAAAAAAATATCACCAAAAAGTGTGTTTTATTTTATTTTGCAAACTTTAAGCACAAATATTTAAACGTTAAACAATCATTTTCTAAATTATTCAATAAAACCATGACCGAAAATGGGTTCGTAAGTAGGAGATTTTTTTAAAACTTTTTTTTATTGTACTTAAAAGCAGTTTTTATAGGCCTGATTACACTTAATTTTTTTGGAATTATAAAAAGACTTTTCAAAAAAAGTGCTTGATTGTTTTAAAGGTCAATAAGTGTTCTACACGCAGTAAAATGAAAGGATCTAAAATAAAAACACATGATTTTGCATTAATTTTCTGCAATTCACCTTCAAATTGATTATAGCTATACCCAGATTATGGGATGCATATCAGCAATAATTAGCAACATTTTACTGTCATAATAAAACAAGCATGCGCTAATCAAAAAAAGCTATTGAAGGTCTTATTGCCGATACGAATTTTCAGAGAGAATGCATATTTTAACAGATATTTTTATTCAGCATGATTTATTGAGAGAATATTTTTCGTCGGGTGCATTGTATTAACGTGTGAAATAAAATATCATTGAACCTGGCCATGAGAAATACTTTTATTAAAAAACATTTCCAGATATAAAAAAAGACAATTTTTATACTCGTGTCATGATTTTATATAACCTAAGCCGTCTTACTCATAATAGATAATACAGAGGGATAAGAATAGTAACAACAAAAATGAAAAAAAAAAAAAAAAACAGTAATACCCTTTGGCAGCACTATCAGATGAATATTTTAAATCGAAATATCGATTTACCAAAGCAAATATGGAATGCATATCAAATTTTGAAGCAATTCAAAGCAGACCGGGTCAACGACATCGCAAATGTCATCTGAAGAAACATGAAGTTAGCAACTAAATGCGAAATGAAAAAATGACCGTGTTTTTGAGGATAAGAACAAAGTGATTCCAGTGAAAAAAACTAGCATAAATATTATGAGTAAATATTTTAATGTATAGCTATACCAGTGCTGCAGCGGCGTATTAGGGAATCTTTATAAGTAAGACTGCTAACGTTTTAGGAACTGTTGGCAAGAAAAATAATAAAGTACATATTGGAATATTCTCATACATAAATAACAACTAATTATACTATGCACATACTTATTTTACAAGCATCATTACATCACCTTTAATTAAATAGACTGTTTAATAGCCGACTGAACAAATAGTCACCTCTATGCTGAAGTTACCAATCTGTCATTTTCACGAAAATGACTTTTCGATTCTCTATTTGATGATACGCACCTTGGCGAATCAACTAAATAACTTCAGAAGTTACTGAGTTATCAAACTTTGCAAACCTTAGTTATATTATGAGTCATTTGAATAAACCCATGGTAAATTTACAAAAAAAGCAGATAGAAACATTTACCATGGTGTAAAATATGAATTATCAATAAAATAGACCATAAATGACTTGCGAATCTGACATATAAAATAAAACAATAGTTTTTTAGCTCTCCTCAAAAGTTGACTTTTAGCAGATTCGCAACTTTAGCACGGAGGTGATGAAATGTGTCAGGTTTCCACCCTTGAGAGGCGGGAGGGTAACCAACACCCTTGCCATCTGTCACCCCAAGTTGCACACTACGTTTGGTGACTTAGCAGGGGTACCCGGGTTCATGGAGTGAGCATTGGGGGCCGTTCAAGTATTATGTAAGCACTGTAGGGGGGCAGGGGGGTCTTTGCTTTGCTTATTTTTGATGACATGGGGGGTGGGGGGGTTGAGATAGTGATTACGTCAGCACTGCTCAGCAGTAGTTATTTTTTTTTACACATTGGCAACCCACACATTGTCTATGTTTGAAAACCGAATACATATTCGGGGATTCCCACAAATAATTAATACGTTTAGATACTCGCTTAGAAGCGAATGGGGGAATTACCGCGCGCTACTCACTTCATTCAAAATTTCTTCCATCAATCTATTGTTTCGTTTCAGTACGATTGACGATTTGACATGTTGTAAGCAAATCAAAGCAAATTAATATTTGTGTTACCGTTGATCCTCTTTCGCTTATGAATCATAAAAAAACAGAATACATTAACAGAAAAATGCATATAGGTACCAATTTTTACGTAAGCATGGGAGGGGGGGGGGGGGGGTAAGAGCTTTGCTTAATTTTGGTAACAAGGGGGAGGTGGGGGTAAATAATTGTAATAAATAATAAATCTAAACCAAAATATCCTCTGTAGGCACTCAAATACCTAGCTATTTAATTATAACCATAAATATTTTACACAACATTTAAAAAAAATTTAAATAAAGAATTATACAATTAATCCGAAGAAATTACATCATCTCAGTGACATTTCTTTTTTCAAACATTCAGGCCGGTAGGTACAATAATATAGATTATTCAGATTTGACAGCTCGTAGTGGGAAAGTAGGAACCACAATCATGCAAACTCTGGTGGGATAAAAAGGAAGTATCTACCACGGCCACCATCTTTAACCAGAATGTAAAAAACATATTTACAAACAGATAAAATGCCAAATGGTCGAGTTAAAACAGAACTTCGCTACGCTGTCAAATATTAGACACTAGTCCCCGGAATTGCCCGGGCTTTATGCAGAGTTTTTGCAAATCGGATTTAGACAGATGATGACGGATGAGATTAGATAAGACAGTAATTTTCCTCTTATTTTGAGTCAAGTATAAAAATTCTGCTTTAAGGGGTGGGGAAAGGGGATGGGGGGTGGTTTTTGGAAATCTCATGTAGATAGTCACAATCTTGTTTGAAGGTAAAGTGTGCAAAATTTCATCAAAACTGTAGATTTGGATAAAAACAAAGACAGGCGGTTGTCCACCATAGACAGTTTCTTGTATATGTATAGACTAGCTGTACTTCGCAACGCTTTTCTGTGGCTCAGTCAGTCAGACTGTGTGCAGACAGAGAAACAATAGCGCGTTTACTTTTACGTCCAACAGATGGCGCAGTCTTAAAAAAAAAAGCTATTTTTTACCTGTCACAGGAGAAATCTATATAACATAGGTATTTAAAAAACGGTTCCATGATATTTCATCAAAATGAAAATTCAACCAACCTTAAAAAGTCATATAGTCATTAAAAATGATGAAACAAAAACTATGTTTAGTAGTTACCTATGTAACCTAGTTTTTGTTTCATCACTTTTCATGACTTCATATCACTTTTTGCAGGTGTGTTTAATTGTCATTTTGATGACATACCCGGTCACCATAAAAAACACATGCGTATTCGAATGCAACATTGTGTCGAAATTTCAAAGTAAGCGCCCCTGAGGTGATATCTCACAAAAGCGGCGCTATACAAATTGTCCAATAAATAAATAAATAATAATAGGTAAAGAACTTTCGGAGATTTAAGATTTTGAAAAAAAAAGAACATTAACATTTATATAGATTATTATTAAATATTAAGATTTATTATTTATTGTATTATTTTGTCAAATGTAACGCAAATTAAAGAGGCAATTTAAATTGGCAAATTTTCAAAACAAACCTACAAAGGCTGTGCGGTGAGCGATATCCCGCAAGTACCCATTTAACATATTTATCTACTTTATCTAACATTGCTCAGTTAGAAAACTATTTTGAATAGCAGGTGGCCACACAATATACACGAGGCAAGTCATAAAACTAGATAACGAAACCGGCAAAAAGGACAAGTCTACTTTAATCGTCAACACAAAAAAATAACTGTACAACATTTTGAAATATATGTTATCTTCTCTTGAAAGTGTGAAGGGCCAGACGGATTAGTAGGATACTATGAAACTAAAGTGGCGTGCCTTGGCGAAATTTATATATTCTGCATTTCATTTAAAACATATTATCAGACTCATTTCATCGGGTTTGCCTCTCAAGCGGGAGCCAACAATAGTTATTTTTCGGTTTGAAACTTCGCTGTATTGCCTACAAGCAAAATACATAACCGAAATTCATTTGTAAAAATTCCCCATTCAAATATGTTCAATAAATTTATTTGTTTATCTGGGGTGAGGATTTTAAGAGCCCAAGACAGGTTTTCCCGCTTCAAATTTGACACGTTCGTTTAAACGATCTTGTGTCAATGTGTTAATTAAAAGCATAAGGAAATTTAACTGCAGGTAGTAAAGTTATTTTGTGGCATGGTGAACTGAACATGGGATGAATATTATACACCAAGAAAATAAGCTGTCCTTATCAAAGATTTACTTACATTTTTCCAACAGTGGGCTGTAATCGTTGTAAAACAAAATTCCCTTCAAGTACACTGTAAAGTCAACACACTATACTGTCTGTATCAGACACACACACATGCAGCTCTACAATATTATCTATTCTGGCATCCATGTACACTCTGTACAAAGATAAAAGTTCTACAAAATGTTGACAGTAAAACCAGTTGATGGATTTGCAACTTATCAGATATAAATGTGGTGCTATTTTGGAATTTTTATCGCATGATAAAATTATAAAATAAAAACTACCTGTGTTTGAATTCATTTCAAAGATAAACATTCCTGGGTACAAATATCCTGAGTAATCCTCCTGTCCATTATAAGCAGCAAATGTTGATTGTGCAATGATGGAGGGTTTATTTTATTTTATTTTTACTTTTTCATATATACAGCATAACATTGCCATCAACAAAAGTAAGAATAGTGAAAGTACAAAAACTCAAACAAAAGTATTAGGTAACAAGCATAAAATTTAAAAGTTCAACATCTCAAAGAAAGGCATAAAGTAACAAGTATAAAATGGAAAAGTACAACAACTCAAATAAAAGGAAAAGTACAACAACTCAAAGACAAGTATAAAGTAACAAGTATAAAATGTTAAAATATCTAAAAGTATAAAATGTACAAAAAATATTATTTATTTAAAAAAGTTTTAAAAAGTGAGTACTGCTAAGTATGAGCAATGAAGAAGAAAATAATTAACAGGAGAAGAAAATCTTCGATAAATCTAACTGTTCATTGAAAAAGTTCAATATCAAGTTTCCAGTTGTGAAATTTTCATTTTCTATCACTCTTTTTGTGCCATTAAGGGCACATTTAGCTAGCAAAGGATTGCACCTTGACGCATGGGTGGGAACCTGACACTTTGGACCAGTTGGCTACTCAACAGTCATTATTGGAACCTATAAATTTCATTATGATGACTAGTAGTAGTTCTGTGAACAGTAGAAGAAAAAAGTGTCAAAACATAAAATACAAATAGGAAATAAATTCGAGATAGAAGCATTACAAATAATAATATTGTCATTACAACCCATGGCAGGATGCCATTTATTATTTAAGGATGCATGTCCTTTGCATATCAGATAATAAGCGCAGACATTAAGTGCAATGATCTCCACACCGAGGCTTACTGTCTGAACTTGATGAATGTCAGGGTCTGTATCAAAATAATCAGCAACAACAGACTTTTAATTCATTCAAAAAATATTATATTATATTTATCACTAACTATCAGGCCTTTTCTCCAGAGAGGTTAGACTGACACAATTCTGTCTTGCTCATGGCACACACTCCTTGCATCACAATTCTGTCTTGCTCATGGCACACACTCCTTGCATCACAATTCTGTCTTGCTCATGGCACACACTCTTTGCTTTACTCAAATTCACGCATCGTACCATACATACTCTTCTGTTATTCTGACTTATGCCTTCCTCAGCCATTTCCGACTTCTTCTACTATTCTCTCTTGCATTATAATATCATACTCTCCTGATTGTCCTTTCCCCATCCATTGTTCCTTATTTAATCTTTTTACTTACTTTCTGCTCATTTGCAATACAGTAATGGTTTTACTATATACAACCATCAGGGATCTCAGTTCTACCAAATTTAGTCTATTTTGTCCTTTTCATACATAAGGGTTGGTATCAGAATTACATTGTAGACTGCTAGCACTATTTGCTTCAACAATGAACTCATTTACTTGCTCCAAAAATTATTCACCGTTCACAACTATATAAAAGCGTTTTAACACCATCTCCATCAAATTCAATGATTTTGGAATAACTTAAAGACGGGTTGTTTCGGAGAATTTGAACAATTCATCAAATTTCAACGTTCATTTCCGGGTACTGTGAAAGTCCTATTCAAGATCTGTTATTATATCATCACAGGCTAGTTGCATGACAACACTGAAATAATAACAGAACTTGAAAAAATCTTTCACAGAACTGGGAAATTAACTTTGAAATTTTAAGAATTGTTCAAATAAAAGTGGCAGATCTATTTAACTGCACGCAAGGTAGGTACAAGAGGGCTATGCTATCAAATCTTTTCAATCAATATTAATTTAATCTAATTCTACCTTATTTGCACTATAGAAACTTATGTACTTGTATCTCTTGTTTACTTACTTACTTACTCTCTAATGTCATTTCACAATCAAATGCCACATATATTTGTAATTCTTTTAAAATATTTCTACGATTTTAACTGTGACATGTTATCATTGTTTATGGTATATTTATACCGTTGATATTAAATAAATAAATTCTCCAAAACAACCCGTCCTTAAAATCATTTATCAATCATTCTGCATTATCAATATTTACGTTCTCAAATGTAAAGACAATACCTATAGGATGTTTAAAATCAACAAATTAAAACATATTCTGAATATTTGTTGAAAAAAGACGCCGTTTCAATGGCCATCAAGTGAGAAATAAATTTTATGTTGCCATTTTAGGAAAACTAACAAATTTTATAATGCATACTAAGAACTTGATGATTCAACTAGATTGTAACAGGACGCATGTTTGATGTTCAATGATAAACGTGTGAGCAATCACAAAACATACAAAGTTGTCGGTACCTACCTATGTCACAACCATGTTCAAAATAATGTATAATGGTCAGAAAAACTTCATAACACGATTCATAAAGAAGAGTTACATTTTAAAAGATTAGGCAGGGTTCATGGGAAAAACAGATATTATGAATGTTTTTTGAACCGAGAATGAGGTTATGTAGTAGACATAATTAATTCAGTACTATCACATAGCTTATATTACCCAATACCTTACAAGCCTAGTCAAATAAAGCCTCATAACTGTTGGTGATCACAATTTAAGTAAAGATTAGCTTACAAAATAACAACCAGTTAAACTTTTTATCATTCATGACAGTGATACCCAACTTGTGTAGTAGGCAACCAAGTGAATTAGTAATTTCTTGAATGATAACAATGAATTTGTAGGATACGATAACACATTGTAAATATTTATTGCATTATTTATAAACCAGCTTTTTAATCGGATTAAATGCTCAAATGATCAGCACCCAAAGTAGTGGGTCAACTGAGACAGAAATATATGCCGCTTGTTCGACCCACAATCCCAAATATTGGTGTGGTGGAAAAGCTGCTTTGTATACAACAGACGGATTACTACGTAGTGTCAAGATGAGCACCTCAGGCCAAATAAAATGATGCCATTATGACTCATTTACGAAGCAAGTACTTCGGCGATATTGTCATAAATTTTGACACGACAGCTTCCATTGGCCCGTATATTTATGTTCTGCAGATCAAATACTATCGAGAAAGGAATGTACGAGCTGGCTACAAATATTCGCACAAAGGTTATAATAATAACAGGGGCGTGTGTATTCTACGTCAGCTTCGTGTCAAATGTACAGTTACCCATAACAAACAAAAGTGTGCATATTTGACAACTGTACTCACCCAATTGATTCATGGCGGCGTTTTCCATCTATAAAACGCAACAACTCGTTTTAAATATTTGGCACAAAACAATGACACTTTCACGAACTTGTTGACACATTATCGTCCAATTCACATGATTTTTTAAAGAATCTCGTTGCCATCACCGCTGGCAGCTCACCGTTTCCCGACCATTTTTCGATTTTGTATGACCTACACTGATTGATACATCTGTCTCTGTTACTTCTACCCGAAACCTTTTCGCCAGAGCGAATGGACGATATTATAATTTCTATATTTCCTAAACACAACAAACAATTTTCACAATATAGCGTAGGTGTACTGTAGCTTCTGTGGCTTCGTGGCGTTGGTTTCATTGTAGTTATCAAAAATCTACATAGATGTCTCAATCCCTAACAAAGAGAGAAAAGCTTTTGTGCGTCATAGATAGATGGCAAAGTGCCTTTTCATAGACATGTCGATTGTGGGGGGCTGGGGCGAATGAACTGCATTCTCACCCCTTCATGTTATTTGTTTTTTTCAGACACCCTTTATTACAATTCTCCTTCCCATCGTCACACAACTCAAATCGAATTTATGGGCACATAGATACCTACCAATATTTTTACAATGTGGAGTAATTTGTCTTCAATTTAACTTCATGTTATTTGTTTTTTTCAGACACCCTTTCTTACAATTCTCCTTCCCATCGCCACATAATCGAAATTATTGGCACATAGGTACTTACGAATATTTTAACAATGTAAAGTAATAATAAAATATGCCCCTTTATATTTTTTTGTAATAAATCTCTTCGGAACCCTTTTGTAAAAAAAGTTTGCACTATCTAATATTATTAATAAAGTATTTTATATAATATGTAGTATAATCGGCAGGCATTGTTAGCGGAAAACATGTAATAAAAAATAGGAAGTTAATAAAAAAATCGCAACATTTTATTAAAATATCTTTATTTCACGGAAATAAAACACCATCCAAGTATTAGGTAGATAGTAAAAAATATATTGAGTCATTTCTCCTATTTTTTCAGCTTTTCTTATACGTTAACAGAAAACATATTATAAAGTATTTAATTTTAATATTATTACAATCCATTTATCCAAGTTTCATAGATCTGCATTACAAATGAAACGATTCCCTTCTGAATGTTTTCCAGAGTATTTGTAGAGGCACTTTCCGTAGGCCCCTGCGGAAATACAAAATAAACAGTTTTTTAACAGTAAAACTTAAATGACGGTCCTCCACACTAACGTCCAAAATCAGGTAATACTAAAACGTTTTGTGAAATTTAAGATTCAATCCAGTATCTAAGCGATAATTGCAAATATCGTATTTTGATATAGATTCGTTAAATTATGCTCAAAAAGAAAAGATGCTCATCGTGTAAGGGTATATATACACCTACTTAAATTTAGCAAAAACAAATAAGAAATTTAAATATGAAAACAGATAGACAAAATAACATATCCACGTTACAAGGCTATTTTTTTAATTTTTTTTTGGTTTTCAACTTAGTTGTTCGATGATTGATATTTTCAATTTGGGTGGCCGGTTTGGATACCGCCGCCCCGGGCACTATTTATTGGATAACCAACACCTCTACCCTTGGTCACCCCAAGTGGTTCACTACGTTTGGTGATTTAGCAGGGGTGTCCGGGTTCATCGGGTGAGGTGTGTTCAGGATGCGCCTGCCCACCAGCTGCGTGGCGGGCCAGATCGGGAGAGGCTGGTTTGGGTAGACCCTTTGACCTCTCCAACTTGTCTCTCGACCCATCGCCTTACGCCGCAGTGGGAGGGATATATTTATATTTATATCACTTCTGTACACATTGATCCCCAGATTTCTGCCCAGGCTTCATACCTTTTACCTTCCCAAATCTATCTCTTCTTCCTTTCCTTAAAAAAGATCCTCCACTCAACATCCCAAAAGATGTCATAGGCCCCGAGGGAAAGTATTTTCCTCAGGGCCTCCTGTGTGGGGTGAATATTAATATTAAAAAAGATTTCATAATAAGTTTACAAGAATTGGGTGCTCCAATTTAACAAGAATGAGCATCCCTCAAATGCCTCCAGTTTTCCCGCCCAAGCATATCTCATCAGCGAGTGACTTGTATACAGGGTGTATCGGCACGTACCCGACAAACTTTAACCAGCTATTCCTTAGCAAATTTGGAGTAAAAAATGTTATGGGCACTTTGCTGTCCGTTAACATATTTTTTTCAATTAAAAACAAAAAACTAAAAAATGTCCACACTCCCTCACTGTCATTGGCATTGCTTCTCGTGTTCAACAGCTGTTGTTGGCAAGTATGTCGAAAAGCGTCTTCGCTCTTTCGTACACACTAAATAATAATAGTTAAAAATGACACGAATGGTGCCGTGCCATTTCGTTGTGATTGTAAAAGCGCGCCAATGTAGGTACATATGTACATTATTCAACGAAACTCGAATAAAATATTGCCAGATGGGTTTTCAAACTTTGACAAAGGATGAAACAGTAGTGACATGTGGTGAAGATATGAAAAATAATTTTTTTATAAAAAAAAAACGTTACCAAAAAGCAAAGTGGCAATAACATTTTTTACTCCATATATGCTCAGGAATCGCTGGTTAAAATTTGACGGGTACGTGCCGATACACCCTGTATATTTCCTTTTTGTATTATTGTTTGGCAGGTGGTACATTTTTTAGTTGTACAGATTCTCCAATGAAAATAGTACCTTTGTGTTGCGGCCTACGAGATGTCAATGGTAGCGGAGTGAAGGGTGCAGGCGTGAGAGGGAGGTGGTCCCCGGAGCAGGGCAGGTCCGGGGGGCGGCGCACCCTGAGGAACTGGCCCCGCCTGCGGGCCTCAGCCCTCTCCTCGCGACTCACTCGACGCGAGTCCAGGAACTTGAGGCTTGGCAGGTGGTGCAGGACGTAGTATCTGGAGGGGATTGAGAAGCATTCAATTTGAAGAATACATCACTGAAATTTTTAAATGAAAGGTTAGTTTTCATGTCACCCCTCTCTATTGAATGAGTGGTTATGAGCAAGAACGCCATGCAATCTACGCATTCCTTTTTATTGATAGTGGTCAAGCTGGAGTATTAGTATTATTTATTTATTAAACGCCTATAATTCATGTGGAAAATTTACAAAAATTACTAAATGTAATGTTTCTCCATTATGTTTGTAAAATGATAAGTATTTATTGTACTGATATACATATGTCAGTGCAATTAATACTATAATAATTATATATATATATATATATATATATATATATCCCGCTACATTTGTTGCGTCCGACCCCTAAAAACTCCATAGCATTGCAGCGTCCACCGACTTACAGCGTCCGATATACGGACGCTACAATGTTTTGACCTCAAAATTGGCCAGAACGATGCTTACCCCATGTAGAATCGTATGACAAAAATTTTTGTGGAAGCGAAAAATGTCTTAGAATGTCTGGAAACGAATATTGAACGTTTGACATTTTGCCGACAGGTTCGCTACACGATGTATATATCGAGCAGTGTATGTTTTTATTCATTTCTACGATCTTGCCGCGTCCACGAAGTAATATAATTTTCGATACATAACGACGATCATGCTGCGTCTACGCATTACATCGTTAGTATTGCGTCCTCAAGACCGATTACGAGTAGATATTATTTTATATACATAACGACGGTCGTGCTGCGTCCACGCATTACGTCGATAGTACTGCGTCCCCGTAGCCGCTCATGAAAATATACTATTTTTAACTCATAATGACAATCATGATGCTTCCATGCATCACGTCGATAGTATTGCGTCCCAGTGAACGATCACGAGTAGATATTATTTTGAATATACAACGACGGTCATGCTGCATCCACGCATTACTTTGATAGTATTGCGTCCCCCTGGCCGATCACGTTGAAATATTATTATGAATACATAACGACGGTCTTGCTGCGTCTACGCATTACGTCGATAGTACTGCGTCCTCGTGGCCATTCGGAGTACATTGTTAAATATTATTTGAGCGTTTGGTTGAGTAAATCATCAGATTTGGCAACAATTGGTTAATTTACAACGATGCCGCTTGATACTCAGAACTAAGAATCGTCTTGCGTGGTTTTTAATGCATAACGACGATTTTGCTGCGTCCACGCATTACTTCGATAGTACTGCGTCCCCATGGCCATTCACGAGTACATTTTTATAAATTATTTGAGCGTTTGGTTGAGTAAATCATCAGATTTGGCAACGTTGGGTTAATTTACAACGATGCCGCTTGACACTAAGAACTAAGAAGCATCCTGCGTAGTTTTTAATGCATAACGACGATCGTGATGCGTTTACGCATTACGTTGGTAGTATTGCGTCCGTTGTTGTTTTTTTTAAAAGAAAAAACGTTTTTTTTTGGGAGCGAAACCCGGTCGGCACAAAGTATAAAAAATAAAAGTGGTGTTTACAAAGTTATTGTTTTATTTTAAATTAAATATTGTTGTCAATTAAACAAACAATTTATACGTTCCCGAATATTATCTGAATATAAAATAAATCTTATAGAATAAAATAAAAACCTCAAGATATGAATTGAAATCTAGCAATAATATCGTAACACAAATTGTGAGGATTATTATTAATATATTTATAGAATTATAACTATATATTTTATCACACCTTCATAAATGCAATGAAAACTTTAACTTAAATGAAATCAACAAAAAATCAAAATATGGAAGAATACGTATGTGAAACATACAGCGAATGCACTAAAATCTAGAACAATATAATAAATCTACTAACAATCTTGCACTTAAACATAAGGAGTATAATTTGAAATATGGACGAACTTCTGGTATACCTATGTATTTAACATTATGTCCACAACCAGATTTTTTAATACTATCCGAGGCACACTCGCATGCAATACATAAAAATATACCAAGTATTCCAAACTACAAACAATATGTCACAAATTATCACAAAAATAAAAGTAGTGGAATTGTAGTCTATGCTAAAGAAAAATTTACTGATATCGATGTTAATGAAATACCAATATGTAACGCAAACTGTTTGTCAATTAATGAATCTAAATAATTAGCCAATTAATATAATCGCATGTATCGAATACAAAGCTCTATTATACCCTTATAGTCCAGTAGGACCCAAGCGATTCCTTCAGAAACTTGATCAGGGTGCTTAGGCTGTGAACATCTTGGAATAATTATCGATAAAAACATCAAATGGAAAAGTCAAATAAACTCCACAGTAGACAGAATGAGAAAACTCATCTTTATGTTTTTTAGACTTAGAAATACTGTATCATTAAAAATACTTAAAGGTATTTATTTTGCACTTGCACATTCTACACTACTACAATATGAAATCGTGGTTTGCGGGGGGGGGGGGGGTGCGTATAAATCATACCTACGTCCACTTGTGACAATTCAAAAAATATTAATAAAAATCATATTTAAAAAAGCCATATAACTATCCAACAATAAATGTTTTCCAAGGTTTCCCGGTTCCCCTTCTCACAAAAATTTATGACAAAAATACTCGTACATTAAGAACTTCAATTACATAAAGATTTATTTCATAAAAATAATATTCCATAATAAATTTTAAGCTAAATAATTATTTATATTGGAGGACTAACCGTACCACTAGTTCGAACTACAACAGCAAAACATCATTATTTATTTAACGGTATAAAATTATTCAATAAATTACTCCTGGATATATCTGAGGAAAATTATGACAGTTACAAAAAAAATCAATTTAAAATTCTCAAATACCACCTAATAAATTTTCTTATTGTTTTAAATTATTTATTTATTTATTTTATTTCAGGGAAATCAACAGTTTACAATGTGGTTCATTTATACACGTGTAATTTACCTAACTGAGAAACCAATTGCAGATTTCCGCAATATTCTATTCTATTATGTATGTAAAAATTTAAAAACTATACTTACAAGAACTAAAAAATATTAAATTTATCGAAGAAAGCAAACACTTAGTGGCTTGACATTATACAAAATGAAACAAATACTTTGTTTTAAACCACTTTATTTTTATTTATATTTCGTCGACCGGTTTGGATTGAACCCAAATATTGTATAAAATAAATATAAAGTGGTTTAAAACATAGTATTGTTTCATTTTGTAAAAAATATAACGTTATTCAAGAGGGAGATTATTATAACATGAGATTATTTTAACTGGAGATTATTATAACAGGAGATTATTAAAACAGAAGATTATTATAACGTAATACTACATAATATATGTCATTACATAATATAATAACATTTTATGCAGTTTGGTACACGTTTAATACATTTTTAATATAGTTTTTATATTTATTTTGGTTACATTGAAGATAGAATCAGAGAGAATGTTACTATACATATGTTGAACATATTCTTCTAAGCCAAGCATTTTTATTTTACTAGATTACATGAGCGTGTGTGCCGTGTAGGTACTTTCAAATCAATTCTGCTTAATAAACTCCACATATTATGTTTCTGCTTATCATTCCTTGGTATTATTTATAACTAACCTGTTTTTATTACTTTTATTGTATTTTCTTGTAAGGCTATTAATAGTTTTTGTAATAATATTTGCAATATAAATATGTAAAAATATATTTTTGTCCTCTCCTAAGCACAAGCATCTTACTTATCAGAAAAGTGATTTAAATATTATTTAATATTAGGTTGTAAATATTGTAACACTAAGGATGTTAAGAAATAAAAATAAAAAAAAATATTTTTATTTTGAACTTAATGGTATTAATAAGTTTAACTCATTAATTAAAATATTGCAATTTGAGGTTGAACTTATTAAGTTAAATATAAAAACAGATATTATTATATTGAATACGTAACGACAGAAGTTCTGCCTCGATGGTATTGTATCCTCGTGACCAATCACGAGTAGATATTATTTTGTATACATAACGACGGCCGTGCTGCGTCCACGCATTTCGTCGATAGTATTGCGTCCCCATGGCCGTTGGCGAATTTGTACATTTTTATGTATTGTTTGAGTCCTTGGTGAAGCAAAACGCCAGATTTGGCAACATTCAGTTCATTTACAACGTTGCCACTTAGCACTCAGAACTAAAAAGCGCCTTGCGCGGGTGGAAATTTTTGTAAGATGGTTTACAGTGGACGGTAAATTGATATCCCGACCTAAAAATGTCCGACCGCCCTCTGCAATGGAGCGAACTGGTGCGTTATGAAATGATACATTTTTAATAAGGATATCGTTGTAAAAAAAATTGCCGCACGCCTGCGCCCAGTAGGTACGTTTGTATACAAGGTGCAACAAGATATTCATTCAAACTTCTCACTATCAATAGACAGTTTGTTGTCAGGTCTGGTGTGTTTCTGGATGTCAAAAAAATAAAACATAAATATATATACATATATTTTTTATATACCGCACAAGAGTCTCAAACGATCCCGTCTGGAACAGCGAGACTGTGGCATCCCCAATCTGAGTACTAGGGTGAAGGTATTGGGGAGGGGAAGAAGATGAGGAAGAGAAATGTAGAAAAGTACCTGGCTATTTATATCTGGTCACCAAACACGGCAAAAGCTTGGAAATAACGTTTCCATTCGGAATGGTGGTCACACACCAGGGCGATACTGAGAGTATATTTCACTCTGGAACGTGCTGCAAACACACTTTATATTATGTTCAATGTATTAATTGTGAAATAACACAAACAAATAAAAATTTATTTGCGCACGCCGGGTTTGACCGTCAGATTACGGGCTTCGGATTGCGAGTCGAGAGTCTTACCTCTCAACCACAGATGCTGTAATTAATTAATTCACTATGAACGTGAAAACTTCACTAGAAAAGTAAGAAATATTTTGTGTTGTTTATTTATTTGTTAATTTATTTATTACACCTAATAGACGTTTACATTCTAGTTTAATAGTTGAGTATCGCAGTTATTATAAATTCTTCAAAATTAAAACAATAGAGAAAACAAAATAGAATGAAAAAAAAAAATGTTACAACAAAAGCGTATAATAAAATAAGATACATTGGTAAAAATGATAAGAAGTCTCACATAAGTAGATATTCAAAATAAAGAAAAGATTGCAAAAATTATAGATGTCTATTTGTCTCGATATATAAAAGAATTAAAATAAACAATATTTATATTGATTATTTTTAAGGTGAAATATATCTCCCATATCAGAATAAGTCATGTAATCCTAAGGGGTTTAATAATATAAGGGGCATAACAACGGCCTAAATTTACCTTTTGAAACTCTCAAAACAAATCCAAGAGTCTTAAGGGCCTTATATACGGAAGACGTAAAAATTAAATCGACCTTCAAAACGCCATGTAACAAACAAATAATATACACTCGGACGCAAGAATATATTATTCAGTATGGACGTGAAACCTTTATTAGAATAGTCAGCAATATACGGAAGACGTAACAATTGAATTGGAGTGAACGGACGTGAAACCTATATTAAAAGGAACCTTCAATATATAAAAAATATACACACGGACGTGAGTATGTACGTGACGCTAGAAATGTATGAAAGTGTAATAAACATCAAAACCTGCATTATTATGAATATTAAAAAAATATGATATTAGCGATTACTGTGAGTAAAATATAGTGCAATATTCACAAAAACAATCTAAAAAAAAGAACTAGAAGTGCTGGACGCCCGAAGACGGATTTACGCACGGACGCAATAAATGTTGTGGGACCTATATATATATATATATATATATATATGATATACATGTCAGTGCAATAAATACTATCATAACTAATTTGTTTTGCTTTGGTTTTTGGAATCACACAGTATAAAGTGCTGCGGTTCAAATACAAGGCTAGATAATAATAATATTTAATAATAAATAATTTACAATCCTACAGGTTGGATGACTAATGCATGGCACTTATTAGCATTTTTTTCAGAAGTAAACCTAGGTACGTAACGAAATGTATATAATTAATTGATTAATTCCATACTTTATAGGTATGATGCATGTAATGCTATTATAAAGATAAAAAAAATAAGTGTGATAAAGCATTAAAGCCGGGTGTACCGGAATGTTAAAGTACAGGAAATAAAATATATCAGATCAGAAATTCTACTATGTTTAGGTAGGTTGAAATGGGAATATGCTCGGTTCCTACCGGAATGTCATTTATCCAGTTCCTACCTCTCCGTAACCATCACCTTGCTGGAAAACTATTTGAATTATGGAACATGACAATCTTAAATATAAAGAGTGCAAATTCGAGTGTAGTTGTTTTGAAAACAGATGAATTGGAACAGGGGGTATAACTCCGATCGAAAATAGGAACCGTGAATATTGTGACGTCATATTGTTGCCTAACTATATCCACCAATGAAAAACTCTGAAAGTCTATGGAATAAACTGTTGAAAGGTGAGTGCTTCTAATAAGTAGTTTCCGAATGAGAATTGTACTATATATATATTGGCAAATCTATGGTTAAATAGAGGGCCAATTTGTTTTGTACAAAAATCCCGAATATATCGATCTAGTAAGTGGTTTATTTATGGATTGGGACATTGGGACCAAGGGGGACGATTGGACTAACTTGGAAGAATGTTGTTAGTATGGTATTTTTTTTACATTAACCCCACAATAATTTCCCTCAGGGCCTATGTCATTTTTTGGGATGTTCTGTGGGGGCTATTTTTTAAGAAAATGAAGGAGATGAAGTTCTGGGAAAGTAAAAGGTATGAGGGTTGGGTAGGTATCTAGCGATCATTATGTCCAGGAGTGACGGACGTATGAATATATCCCTCCCACTGTAGAGCAAGGCGATGGGTCGAGTGAATAGTTGGAGAGGTCAAAGGGTATCCCCAAACCAGCCTTTCCCGATCTGGCATGCCACGCAACTGGTGTGCAGACGTATCATGAACACACCTCGCCCCTGCTATCACCAAATCACCAAACGTAGCGAATCACTCGGGATTACCTATGGCAGGGGTGTTGGTTATACAACAAATGTTTCCCGGGACGGCGGTAACCAAACCCGCCTCCCAAATTGAAATAAATGGTAAAAAATCTCAGTTTTTAGTAAAAAGAAGGAATTTGAATGTCAGGGAAGTACATTATATCGTAGTACTCATTCGGTTTGTTGTGACAACAATTACCTCGAAGTATCGCGGTGGAACTCACTATATTGTGGGTGTGTTCAGGGGCGACGCCATCTTCCAATCGAGGAGGGAGATTTTGATAGAGCTTACAGAGAAGGAACAAGGAAGTAGTCAAAATAAATTAGGGTAAATATACTGAAAATACTTAAAACCTTCCCCCCCTTCCCTCCTGCCGATGCCCATGGTTGTGTTGTGTGCCCCTTCGCAGAGACACAGTGGTAAGTGATTGTTCATCCCGTTTTCCTTCCTTCCATACCTTGGTCATTCCTACATACACTTATCACCCAATTCCAGCAAACACCATTTAATTTCCTTTCATCTATTTACAATATTAAAATTATTTACAATCCACATGAAGCTGTAATTCGTAAGCAGTTTCGGATACAGTAGGTACTTGTTAAATTCCGCGAAATGTCACAATCATCACAATCGATTTATTGTAAAGAGACAAAGACAAATGTAAATTTAGAACAATAACTTTTCTGGTTTTAAAAAAGTTTCAAATTCACTGATATTATATTATACACACTGATTCACTTTAATAATACTGTAGGTGTCTTAAAAATAGCTGCGATCTCGAAAATAGAAAGAAAGTTAAAAAAATTATTGCATTAGAAATTCAAGCAAAAAATCATGCTCATGCTCAATTAATTTAATGTATTATATTGTGGACTGCAGGTGTGGATAGTTAGTAATTACCTATATCGCTGGTAGTCGGCATCATCCTTCTCTCTATCGGAGAGCTGGTCAGGACATGAAGGGTTACCAAGGAGGCTAAGGTACGTGAGATTGGGAAGTTGTTCGGATATTCGAATCAGTAATGCATCCATGTTTGTTATCTGAAATGATGTCAAAAAATGTTTATCATCCAGTCAAGTAATTGGTTATTAAAAAAATGGTTGTTAGGAGTTTTATATCTGGTGTTTAATGACTTTTAAAATGCGTCAAAATTAAAAAAAAAAATGCCCAGATCGAAAAAGTTTTTTGTTCTCCATGCCCGCTGTCCCACGGTCCGGTAAGGAATCGACATATACCTAGTGCTGTACGACCCTGCGTGGAAAAGTAAAGTTCGCCACGGTTTGCAGGTTTTTCTGCGTACGGTCTTCGGTTTATGTCGATTCCTTATCGTTTCCCTACCCTTACCGACCCGAAGGGTTGACAGGCTACGAGGCTACGTGATGTAGATTCACCAGTTTCCCTCTTGCACTACGAGTTTTCGGACACATTGTATGTGGACCGTAGGAAAAAATTAAATACAAAAGAAAACATTATAATTATTATTGTTTGTTCGAACCGTTGCGATAAAGTAAAAAAAAACAAAGTAATATATTCATCTGCTGACAACACTTGAGAAGTCCGAATTTATTAGTTACTAGGGCAGAAGTGAATATGCCAAATTGCAAATAATGAAACAAAAAAAATCACATGCAGAATTAAAAAAATAGATTGAGGAACAAAAAAGGCAATATTACAAACAATTTATATCGTAAAATAATGACTTACAATTATATGCAATACACACTTCATCACATAATTATACAACTGTTCCTTAAAATATATCATATTTGCTTATTTTTTCATTATCGCCTTTATTATTGTATTTTATTTTATTTAAATTTATTTTTTATCTATGGTATTACGTTCCTTTTAGACGTAATAGGTATACACGTGTAACCTGTTTCCTCAATGAACGCATAAAGTTTTAAAAGTTTATTACACAGTCTTACTATATTGTTGAAGTGCTGAAAATACGTGTCATAATTTTTTTATTTTTTTTTATTTTTTTATTTTAGCGACTATATAAAATAATTGTTACATACAAAATATAATGGTGAAATTAAGTATAAAATATTGTATTTCTTAGTCCTCCTCACTAGGGGGTCCTGTGCCGAGGCGGACTAAAGTTATTTAAATATGGTTTATTTGTCTTCTATGTCGTTTTTAGTGTCTTCTATGTCGTTTTTAGTGTCTTCTATATCGTTTTTAGTGTTTTCATTAGGGTTTTTTCATTGACCTCTTTCAGCCATATTTTTATTAATGATTTGTATTCATTAGGATTTTTTATTAGTTTTATGTCTTGGGGAAGGATGTTATGGAGTTTTGTTGCAAAGTATGTATAGTTTCTTTGTCCGAATGTGGTTTTATAACTTGGAATATTTTTTATATCATTTTTGTTCGATCTAGTGTTATGCATACACAGTCTAGTAGAGGATTTGTTATTTTTGAAGAGCTTCAATAATATATTTTTGGCATATATTTGCTGTACATTTGGTACGTCAAAGGAATTGAATATTTCAATTGAAGGCGTTCTAATTGGTACTTTCAATATGGTCTTTATGATTCCTTTTTGAATCGTATTCAGGTTGTGTAGGTACGTATGTGTAGCAGATCCCCATCCTATGATTCCATATTCAATTCGAGAATGACATAATGCGTAGTAGACCTTTTTCATATCCTTTTTATTTAATACGTTTCTTAGATTTTTAAAGAAATATATAAGGCTTGTGAGTTTTTCCGTAATACCTTTGATGTGTAGGTCCCATCTAAGATTTTCGTCGATTATTACTCCGAGATATTTTATGTTTTGTGTTTTTTCGATGACGGGGCAGTAACATTGTATATTATTTCCATGGCATTCGTGTAGTTTTAGTTCTAGTGATTTTATTGGTTGGCTCCTTGCGTTTATTGAAAATGTTATATATTTTGTTTTGCTTATATTAAGGGTAAGCGAGTTGATTTTAAGCCAATTTTGAAGTGCACTAAGCCCCTTTTCAGCCTCATTAAATGTATCCGTCCAATTTTCTTCTTGAAATAATAAAACAGTATCATCAGCAAAACTGATTATGTTTCCTTTAATGGTAAGGTTAGTTAAATCGTTGATATAGGTAATGAATAGGATCGGTCCCAGTATACTTCCTTGAGGGACGCCATAGTTTAAAGATAGTAGTTTGCTCTTTTGTTTGCCAATTTGTACTTGTTGTTCTCGCCCTGTTATATATGACTCTAATAAGTTCATTGTTGTTTCGGCCATTCCTATTTTTTTTAGCTTAGTTAGTAATATTTTATGGTCTATTGTGTCAAAAGCTTTTTGAAGATCTATGAATAAAGCCAAACACTTTTTCCCTTCATCTATGTTTTTTATGGCTATGCTTGTTAGATTTTCTATGGCATCATTGGTGCTTAGATTTTCCCTAAAGCCATATTGGGATGGTGATAATAATTTGTTTTGTTCAAGAAAATGAACAATTTGCTTCTTCATTACAGTTTCCAAGATTTTTGAAAAGGAGCTTAAGAGACTTATGGGTCGGTAGTTATATATATCCTTTTTGTTACCACTTTTATGTATAGGTATAACTGTTGCTTTTTTAAGGCATGAGGGGAATACATTTGTAGATATAGACAGATTGACCAAGTATGTCAAAGGGAAGGTCAGTTCATTTTGGAGTTGTTTTATTGTTTTATTTGAGATTATATCATTTCCCGATGATTTATTAACATTGAGGGATACAATTGCGTTTCTGATTTCAGTATTGGTTACATTAGTTAACTTTAATTTATCTATCTGGTTCATACATTCCTTTTCTTCTGGTAAAATGCTAGTTTTTGGATGTTTGATTTGCTTTGCCAATTTTGACCCTATATTTGTAAAAAATTCGTTTACGTATTCGAGAACTTTGTCCGGATGCTTTTCGAAAGAGATTTGGGTATTTTCAATTGTTAGTTCATCTATGCTTTTGTTATGGGATGATTTTGCACTTGTAATTTCATTAATGATCTTCCATAATTTGCGTGGGTCATTGTTACATTCGTCTATTTTTTTCTTATAATAATTTTCTTTGACATTGCGTACAACATTTTTGCAAATATTTCTGTATCTTTTATAATATCGTTGTATAAAAATATCACAAGGATTTAAACTAACTTTCCTGTGTAGTTCATCTCTTTTTCTAATGCAATTTATAACGCTTTGGGTTATCCATGGTTTAAGATGTTGATTTTTATGTGAAATCTTTTTTTCTATTGATTTGGTATTTGACATGATGGTATGAGTTATATATTCAATGAATTTACTCCAGGCACTATTTGTATCAAGGTTCTCCAGTAGGTTTATCCAGTTTGTATTTAGTAATTGTTGTTTTACTTCATTCCATATGGTTTCTGTCTTCTGCACGATAATTGGGTAGGGCTGCGATCTTTGTATTTTCTTTTTTGTAATAGATAAAATTGTTGTATAGTGGTCGGTTATAGTAGAGGTGAATATGATAGAGTTGGTTGGTTTAACAGTCTTACTGAATATGTGGTCGATGCAAGATTTGCTGTCATTTGTAACACGCGTAGGTTTATTTATCAAACTTTCAAGTCCGTGGGCCGCCAGTGTTTGCAGATAATCAGTTCTATTTGGATGACCGTTTTCTAGTATGTCAATATTTATATCTCCGATGAGGAAGACATTTTTTTTGTTTTTTAGAAGATTGAGTTCATTAGAAAGCGTTTCAAGAAACTGATTAATATTAGTTGTAGCTGGTGATCGATACAGAGCTAATATAGTGGTTTCATCACCCACTTTGATTTTCAAACAGTTTGCATTTGGGAATTTTATTTCATTGACTTCAGTTTTAGTGTCATCTTTAATGTACACTATCACACCATCATTTTTTGTGTAATTCAAATTGGTTGCATATGAGGTGTAATTATTAATATGTAAGGGTGAATATTTATCCTTTATCCAGCACTCAGTGAGGATAATTATATCAAGATTAATTTTTAGATTCTTAATTAGTATTTGAAGTTCATCGAAGTTTTTGTTGATACTTCGTATATTTTTATTTAAAATATTAAAATTGTTTTTAAGAGTTAGCAGTTCATCTGGTTTGTTTGTAGTTATTGTTTCCTTATCCATGTTCTCAGTAGGTATTTCAGTTTGGTGTGTTCAAGTAAGTGATTTGTTATATTAATTTATCGAGGTCGTCCAGATGATTTACGTACAAAATTTTTTGATCATGACCTTTACGAACCATTATTTTCCCATTTTTGATCCAAACAAATTCATAATTTTTTTCTTTGGCTAGTTGCTTTGCTTTCCAAAGCAACTCTTTTTTGTAGGGACTTATTACTTCACCTATGTACACTTTTTCGTTTGTCAAATCCTTTAGTAAATTAAGGTCCATTTCTCTTTTTTTAGATAGAAGGATTTCTTTTAGTTTAATTTCTGTAAATTTTACTAGGATTTTTGGCGGAGCATTAAGTCTTCGGTCTGTAGTTCTGGTCACATTGTTTATATCAGCGTGTTTGATTTGAACTCCAGCTGCAGATGCGACTTTTTTTATAATTTCCTCCAGTTGTTCACCATTTTTTTGTGGAATTCCTGCAATTTCTAGGTAGTGCAGATTTGATGTATATTCAATTTCATCTAGTCTTAGTTCCATTTTTTTTATTGTAGCGTTTGCAATTGCAAATTGATTTTACCCAAAATTAAAATTGTGCATTTATTTAATAATCATGTTTCATAAAATAAAATAAAATACTTTTTTGTTTTAAAACCACGATATTTATTAATTTAAGAACCGACCGGTTTCGCTTTTCTTAAGCATCATCAGGGTACAAATTAATACTGTATTAATTTGTACCCTGATGATGCTTAAGAAAAGCGAAACCGGTCGGTTCTTAAATTAATAAATATCGTGGTTTTAAAACAAAAAAGTATTTTATTTTATTAAATATGTCAAACCACAAAGTGATTGCTTTCTACAATAATCATGTTTCAGTTTGATTTCTAATAAATTACATTAAAATAGTGAAATCTATCACAGTTTTATTATATAAACATAGCTTACCAAATGTTAATAATAAATTAAATTAAATTAAATGAGTAATAAGTCATAATAAATTACGATATTTTAACCAATTAACCCCTGAATTGGCAATAAACTATGAAAATAACTATCAACACAGAACTAATTTAGTAAAAACATTTGAATATATACTTTGGTGTACCTACTAAATCTAAAATATGTAACTTTGATATAAAATGTCTAATTGTAAGTTGTGCAATAAATTGTTTCGATTTGGGAGGTGGGTATGGATAGCCCTCCGGGAACCATTCGTTGGCTAACCGACACCTTTGTCATAGGTCACCCTTAGTGGTTCGCTAAAAATGGGTGACTTTCGGCACACACTTGATCGGGTCTCATCGTCTCATGGATCGGGGGGCCAATGAAACCCGCTCAAGTGTGACTGTCTCGGGGTTCTGAACTGATGACTTTCGGCTCACACTTGAGCGGGTCTCATCGTCTCATGGATCGGGGGGCCAATGAAACCCGCTTAAGTGTGACTGTCTCGGGGTTCTGAACTAATGACTTTCGGCTCACACTTGAGCAGGTCTCATCGTCGCATGGATCGGGGGGCCAATGAAACCCGCTCAAGCGTGACTGTCTCGGGGTTCTGAACTAATGACTGTCGGCTCACACTAGAGCGGGTCCCATGGACCTAGGGGCCAGTGACATCATTAGGAAAAAGGGAAAGACACAATTTTAAAGATGTAATATATCCCTCAAAGTGAATATTGTTAATACATTATTATAGTTACTTACCAAATTATTGTTAAGAGATAGTGTCTGCAAGCAAGGCAGACTTGGTAAAGGACGGACATCTACCAAGCGATTATTATCTAGGATCAGATCTCGTAGAGATGGGAAGCCATTGAGTCCGTCTAGGGATACCAGGCTGTTGAAACTAAAAAATATAAAATAAATAATTATTACAGCAAGTAGGGCTTCCTACCACACCCATTTTCATAACTCACTTGTACTTAAATATACTCAATGTGTTCAGAGACTTATCTGACTTACACCAGTGATAGTGATTAGGATGAATATTTATTTTTTGGAATTACTTAATGAGTAAAACTTCAAAATGTAATATTTAATTATTGAAGACAATATTAGCGTTAGACTTGCAGAAAAAATCAATGGATGTCGCACATAAAATAAAAATAAGATATATTTATCTAAATACACTGTCTAGATTGCATATGAGAAAAATTAAGACGATGTTATAGTTCTTATTCGAAGTATGACACATTTAAATATGATCGAAGGAGATAGGGTCCCATTAGCTCAGTTGCCCCGGCAAGGCAAGGGTCCTGGGTTCGAGTCCTAGATGTGACCGTATATTTTCCTGTTTCAGATTTTCGTTTAGGAATCACTAATATTGTCTTCAATAATTACATACTACAATTTGAGGTTTTATTTATTAAGTTACTCTAAAAAATTAAACATAAAAATAGCTCTTTCACATTATATATCTACCTATTTATTTAACTTTTATACAGATCTAAGTACGTAAATGTGAACATTTATCAATTTCTATTATACATAAAGCAGGCAAATAAGGCATCGAGTTCAACGAAATTTTCCTTTAATTCATTTAGTTCAAAAATTCATCGTTTTGCATTAAAATTCTGCTTTAAGGAGTAAAATTGTGGATAGGGGTAGTTTTTAGAAATCTCATGTAGACATTGACCTTTCGCTTATTTTGAAGGTCAAGTCTGAAAATTTTTCATTAATCTCGAATTAAAACTGCAGATTTGTATCAAAACAATAATATTTATATATTATAAGATAGTGGACCCATTGAGTTAAATATGTAAATGGAGTCTACATTCCTTGCAATATCAGTGAGAAATGTTCTTCCCGTGCGGTAAGTTGGGGTGTGGCGGCTGTCGATGTCGCCCGAATCCTCCCGACCGCGAACGAACTCAACGGACGAGTCGAAGGTGACCGGCAGCCGAGCGCCACCGTCAAATGCTCCACGAGTTTTTAATATTAATAATTTAATTTAAAGGACTATTGATTACGGTAAAACCCAACTTACAGATGAAAGGTTATACCATTGATTTCCCTATATTTTCCAGTATTAAGAATTGTACAATATCGCAGGGTGCATGTCGGCATTTTGAAGTTATCGCGGGAGACCTGTATCTTGTAACCAAGTGATGCCCGAAATATCTCACATTGCACAATGATCCGATATGCGTGGCTCATACTTCGAACGCCAAAGCTGACTCTATCTATACAACTAATTGAATGGACCCCGCAATGCATCGCTATTGCTAAAGTCTTTCTCGGGCGTCTTCGTCTTTTTCCAACATTCATTATGGGGCCGACAGACGTAGCTATAAAAGATCAAAAGATATTTGGCTTGGCGTATTTCGGCATATCGCTCGCCGTACATTTCCAATTGAAATGTATGGCGAGCGATATGCCGAAATACGCCAAGCCAAATAACTTTTGATCTTTTATAGCTACGTCTGTCGGCAGCTTTACTGTACACCACAATGTTACTGTTAAAAAACTACATTACATCGGACATCATTTCAGTGCAGAGATATTGCGCGAAGTATTCCTCGGGCGTCCCTGACTTCTTCTGCCATTCAAACCAACCAACAAAAAACACTCCTGGCACTAATAAGAACAAACTAAGAAATTTTCAGCGATATCGGTCGACTCATACTTTTCGAGTTTTGCGAGCGCAAACATACACAGGCTGAATTTTTATAAATAAAAGATATAAAGTTGCAATTACCTCAGATCCAGACATTCTACCTTGTCTCCAAACATCTTATTTAAGGCAGGTGGAATCCTTTTGCAGTCTTGTCCACTGTAACTCAGCTGAAATCAAAGAAAAAGTGTGAAACTTGTTTAAAACTGTTAATGACAATATAAATATGTGTTTTGTGGGTATGTTATGTGCTTATTTATTCATGTTCTCCATAAAATATAGGAAGGTACATGATCGCTTATCGCAATATCTCTCCAAACACAACATTTCCTATGTTGAAAAAGAAACATAATTTCAAAGCAAAAATTCTTTAGTTCAATGAACCGGAGTTACCGACAGAATCACGACCGAAATTAGTATTTTTAATCATTTACATGTCTTAAATACAAATTAACGATAATCCGCGAAGAAATAGTGTAACTAAATTTATTGACAGTATTTAACACTAACGTAGTAACACATACCAAGCGACGAATTGAACAAGTATGTTAATAATAATGATTATGTAATCATGGTATCTGGCGATGGCGGGATGGTGTGTTGATCAAGGGAAAGAAGTAATCAATAAGAAATAAGTAAAGAGTGGGAAGGAGAAAAGTCCAGGGGCAGCAAATTTTAATTGATTTTAAAGACAAGGAATGTATTATAATGTGTACAAAACGAAAACTTCGAAAAAAGCTTAAATTAGGCTCAGCGGAACCCCAGAAGTTGAATACCATTTTGTTTTTTACTTGAAAGCTAGCAGTCCACAATGGAAACCTGATACCTACCCTGATGTATGGGATGGGAGGCATGAAACTGGAGGAGGAAGAATTAAAGTAGACTGAATGCTGTAAAAATTAGATCTCTGTATGTGTGGTAAACCCAAGAATGTGTGATCGCGAATCCAAATGTAGAATCGATTGAACTGGGAGGATATATTCGGAGAGAAATTGTTGAAAAAGTTGTACCTGTGCACTAGAATGGTCAAATTGCAGACACAATTGTGATCTTCGGAACCTCCTTCCTCTTCGAGTCTCTACTCTTACCAAACACTTGTATTGACTGACCCCTAAGGGCATAATGCTATAGTGATAATATCGTATAAAATAAGGCTCATTGTTCCACTTGTAGAGTCTCCAATGCAGATAATTTAATTGCAGTCGAAAATCTTGGGTGAAAGTTTAAATGTCGCAGAGTGCAAAGTCTCAACAATTATTAAAGCGTCAAACTTTAGAAAAAACTTTTACAGACTTTAAAAGTTGTATTTTTATGAATTTCTAATCCTGCATACTTTTTTCAGTTGTATTAATTATTATTCGTCCAAATAGACACGTACAGATTTTCACTCTAAGCATTTTTTTAAGTTGTAACTGGGCAATCTTCAACAACGACACACTTCAGCAAGTTCCGAACACTCAAAACCAGTTAACAGATATTACATAATATACAAATTCCAACAGAAACCCATGAATAATGTTTTCAAATAAATTTATTCCTTACACTTTGTCTGACGATCGCACTTTAATTATTCACATAAGATAATTTTCAAACAACACCTTAAAAACTGTTGATACTAACGGCTGGTCAGATAGTCACATTCATTTTAAAACTTGATATTTTTTTTTCGAGAAGCTCATCAAGAGCAGTTTTATTCGTTGAATAAATTTCATTGTGAAATAAGCTAATTTCGCGTAATTTCAGAATAATGATAATTGTTGAAAAACAATTCTGTAAAACAAAATATGATATGTTTTATGCCTTGCATAATTTGATTCCATTTTTACCTTTCTATATTGAAATCATTTTTCGTTTGAATGGTAGAAATGAAATAATTGTGTGAGTCGTTGATTTCATTGAGGTCATTTTTTTTAGATTTAAATCCAATCAGTAATTATATAATTTTAATCCGGTGTCCAAAAGGGTTATGCTAATTATAACTCACAAAGTCGACAAATTATTCATTGAATAGGTATGTATGTTTATAGAATGTTTAATGAATGATTATTAACAGGTATGTATGTTTATAGAATCTTCAGGTATGTATGTTTGTAGAATGTTTAATGAATGATTATTAACAGGTATGTATGTTCATAGAATGTTTAATGAATGATTATTAACAGGTATGTTTAATGATTGATTATTAACATGTTTAGTGAATGATTCAATCACCTCAAGGGTGCTTTACATAACTTATTTTTAAAGGCAGTCAAAACAGCGCTTTTTAATATTTTCCGACCGCAAGTTATTTTAGTTTTTGTTTTTCAATGTTATTTAGATGTATGTAATATTTTATATATGCATATTAGGAAAGGGCACGTTTCACAATAAACTAACAAGAAGTAGGTACATTGAACAAAAATAGAAACTAAAAAATAAAGATACATTGAAACTAACCTACATAAATAAAATTTAATCTAATAATTATTTATCATATTCAGCCTGAAATATCTTACGAAATGTGCAAAGACTTGTGGCTTGCTTAACGACTTTTGGAAGGCTATTAAAAAGTTTTTGAAACTAACTAAACTAAACTAAACTATAAGCATATATTTTTTAAGTAATCGAAGAAAGCAACATATTTGTGGATCGACATTATATATTTCCTTATTGCTAAATCTTTGTATATAAATGTCCTTTCTGTCAGTGTATATTAAAACGGTCCTGAAGGAGGTTAGTTATAATCGTAACTAGTTTAATATTTGTAAAATTGTATAAAATAGAGTTTTTTTTAATCATATTATGTTTTTTAACATACTCAGCACGACATAGTCTACGAAAAGTTCCAATATATGTGGCTTCCTTTACGGCTTTTGGAAGGCAATTTAAAGTTTTTGACCTTTGTAAAACACGAGGTTTTGGGTGCTCGTAAGTTTAGTTTCAGCAAGCCTAAAATCACTACAACTTATCTTAGAATAATTATTGTGAACATTAACGTGGTAAGTACATAATATTACTTGGTAAATATTTATGGATCATATCGTTTCTGAGCCTGTAAATGATTGTCAACGTTTTATTATTATAATATGATATAAAGTTGTTAAAAGTAAATACTAATAATTATGTAGTTGGAATAAATTTGAAATGTACACAGAGGGGTAGTTTATACATTGATCAATTCACTCGGTGTTGGGGATAGCCCTCTAAATTAACGTTCAGTGATCTGAACATCCCCGAAAGCCTTTCAACTAACAGTCCCCTTTGAATATAATGTCGACGTTTTTTGAAAAGATTGTGTTCGTTGCATGGAATGCATGAGACATACGTACTTCAGTGTATCAGGGACGAAGGTGTGTGAGCATTAGTATGTTCATTAATTATTTATCAGAATAACTATTAACATAAACAGGGTCAGCGTTTTTGCAAAAAAACACTTTTATATCAAAACAGTGCATTATGATTATGGCATCAACAATCAAAAAGTTTTCTTACATTTGTAGACAAAAAAATATTTCTGTCCCATGTACGTTTAAACAATTATATTATGCCACTTGGTTTCTCCCTTATTTAAGTTACTTAAATGTTCCCCTGTTCTAGCATTATTTAAAATTTATATAAAATTGTCACTTCCCCTATTTTAGCATTATTTATTTTCTTACAACTCCAAGCTACATTTTTCAAGTGTATTTAAAATTGTCACTTCCCCTATTATAGTATTATTTATTTCCTTACGATTCCAAGCTATATTATTCAAAATATATTTAAAATTTATTATGCCACTTGGTTTCTCCCTTATTTAAGTTACTTAAATGTTCCTCTGTTTTAGCATTATTTATTTCATTATCTACAAGCCACATTTTTCAAAATTTATATAAAATTGTCACTTCCCCTATTTTAGTATTACTTGTTTTATTAAAACTCCAAGCTAGATTATTCAAAATATTTCATATTGTCATTTAACCTATTTTAGCATGATTTATTTCCTTATCTACAACTCCAAGCCAGATTTGAACAAAAGTTTATATTGTCATTTCCCCTATTTAAGCGTTATTTATTTCCTTGCGACTCCAAGCTAGATTTTTAAAAAATTATAAAAAATTGTCATTTCCCCTATTTAAGCACTAATTATTTTCTTATCTACAACTCCAAGCCAGATTTTTCAAAATTTATTTAATATTGTCACTCAATATTTTAGTTCTTGCTTCACCTCTTTACACTTTGTTTAGATTGCTAAGAAAGAGTAAAAGCCATAAACAATGACAATCGATATTATTAGTTTTTATTATGCACAACAATATTTAGCCCGATTGCTATCTAAAGTTAAGTTTATTTTCAAATGGTTGATATTTAAAACGAAACGTTCAGTACTTTATTTATTACTTTTATTTACTATTTACTTTTATTTCGAAGGTGGACTTGGTATACGATATTATTATAGTAAGAGAGCCGCGAACCACTGAGCTCGATGTCGGTCGCATCAGCTCAACCAGGTACCTAACTGTGGATCAATTAACATTCTAGGTATCAGGGGTTGGCAATTATAGTTTGCTTCCAATAACTCCAAAAAAATAATCAAACTATTTGTAGCCCGCCTTTGGCGTTGGGCCCCTCAGTGAAGAGGTCTAATAAAAAACCAAGAAATGCCTTGTGTGCGCGTTTCGTGACCCTAATTTGTCAGGAATGATAATATTCTTCTGCATGGCTCCTATATCATATTTTGCTACATCTAAACTATTTACTTCAGATATCTTATAATGTTAGCTAACATATGTATTATTTTATTAACATAAGTATCATTGAATCGCTGACAGCCTTGAATTGTTAATGCCAAGTTGCGATACCTGGTCAGCTATTCCAAGTACAATTAATTTTGGGTAGCAATAAATTCACTACTGACTATTATAATAGACATCTCATACTTCGACTTATGACAGGTCTTACACAAGCCTAGTATAAATTAGTTCAACTATTGTTACACTGGTATATATTTCTTTTGAATTATGCATTGTCTTAATGCACTTATATTAATAACTGCATCACTTGCAATAGTGTTTTAGAAACACATTTATTGTTTCTGTAATTTATTCTATTATTATCCCGTGTACCACTGTATGCTTGTAATTCGATTATCAATGTATTGTAAAAGCCATTTTATGGCGTTTGAATAAATAAATAAATAAATATTTGCCCAATCGGGGCTGTAAGTTCAGATACAAAACTGTGTACGAAATTCAAATGGGGTGAAGATCTACTTCAAATGGGGTGATGTCAGGTATACTGGTAGTATCTTCAGAGTGGAAGATACTACCAGTATCGCCCTGGTGTAAGACCACCATTCAGAATTGAAACGTTGCTCCAAATGGCTTTAGCCGTGTTTAGTGACTAGATCTGAATAGCCAGGTACTTCCCCACCTTCCTCTTTCCCTTTCCCACTTACCTTCAGCCTCACAACATCCCCCAACTGGGGATGCCATAGTCTCACTGGCTCCAGACGGGAGCAGTTGGGACTCTTGTGAGGTATTCACTATAAAAAATAGTAAAAAAGTGAGACAGAGCGCTGGGCTGTTGAGCTAAATGGAACATTTATTTTCAATTTTGTATAAAAGGCACATCTAGTTATCTTCAGAGACAAGAAGACGGAAGACATAAAGAGGGAAAAAATAATGCTCAATCAATTCCTTTATTCCTGCCCATCCTAAATTCCAATATTGGTTTATAAGGCAATGTATACCGGTCAATTAAACTCCAAACTCCTTCCCATCCTCAGAGCACGTGTTCCCAGTCTTAACAAATAAGTTTCCGTGGTGTATCGGTCGCAACGGAACATGAGTGCTCCTGCCTGGGTGGTACAATTGTATCGTATTTAGTCGTAGATGTAAGAGTATTTATTATACATCTGAATTTAGCATGGATTTACCGAGGATCGCAGGTTTTCAATCAATGCTGAGAACTGCACAATATCAAATGCCTACATTACCTACACAACACATTACCCACTGCGCACGTCTAGTACATCGTGACATACTACAGGTACTTGTGCTGTGGTGACGGACGTAATCCTGTATCTAACACATAAATACAATGTATTATAATGTCCACATAAATTACCTCGTATTTTGTTCACACTATCTATGGATAAAGCCTTACTAGTAACCTTGGCCCATGATTTCGATTGACATATATGCAACAAACAGGTCTATAATCAGTTAGATCAGTTAAAAAATCCAGACGGAAAAGCTGTGTAAATGTTATGACGCCAGAGCTTTTGCTGACAAAACAGATTTCTATCGATTTTTGAAAGAAAGGCTGTTTCTCATTCTCATGCAATTTCTTAAAGCAATCAAACGTTTGTTTTAAGACTTAAGGCGAAGCTTAATTCTAAATCACTATTTTGATTAATCTTTATAACGAATTGGTGTACAATATAAATACCGAAAAATATGCTTTAGATAAATTGAAGGTTTTCCTACCGTTTCGTTTGAGTAGAATACAAATAAAATAATAAATTACTTAATAAAAAATATAAATGTAAACAACTAAAAAAATATATTTTTTCAATGGAAGTGTATGAACGAATAAAGAAAACAACTTAAAAATACTAAAAAATACAGTATTATAGCTAAGATTATCTGTGACAGTTTCACTTGGTTAACTTTTTTGCTTTCTTATAAAATTATTTACAAAATAAATAAAAACCAGTTTGGTGCTTCAACGTTTCTATACTCCGTTTGTCAAGCTATTTTAATGCCTATTACCTACAATATAAGCTATTCCAAGAATATACACATTTTTGTAATGTAGCTTCCTATTAATGAGATAGTGACATTCGGAAACAAAAATGGAGTCAAGAATTTTTAAGTAATAAATTAATACGATATAGAGGCCTAAAAATTTAACACCACCAAATTGTGCAATTATTGCTAGTGTTTAATTTATGCCCCGCTTTGTTGGAATGAAGACAAACACGCGGGGAAACTATGGAACCATGTTACCAACAAGTAAACACCCCGTAACTTCAAAATACGGCGAATACAGTGAATTTTATGACAGATGAATAAAGACGCAATAAAAAAATGGCATCCAATTTAATTGCACCATTATATTTTGTATCGCAGCTTTCTCGAAAGACATTTTGGTTTACAGCTTCTTTATAAAATTTATATCGGCTCTAACATAGGCGATAAAACAATCGGTGGTTAATAATTTTATTGTTTATAGAATCCACATTTTCTCATAATATCGTTACAAATAATGAGCTTTTGTATAAGGGGTATTCTTCGTTTGCATTTTGTTATTTCAACCCTTGATCAAAGATCATGTTTTTGCAAAATTATTTATCCTATCAGCAAATTAGGCTGTGTATTTTGAATGTCGCTAAATCAATCCGAAGGTTTTAGCCTTTTCCAAAAATGTTCTCCTACTCTGGTCTTCTTTCATTCATTGTCATTCTTTTCCAGTACTCAGGATTTACCATTCTGTCCCAATGTTCTTCCACATATAGTCCACTCCTTTCTTCCTCCGCCTCGGGTTTTTTCCACTGGGACAACTACTTGATGATGATCTTTAGTCTCACGTCATTTGGCATTCATTCTGCATTGCCAGCTCATTGCGGTACTTGCAACTTACCCAACCTTGAGGTGGTTTTATGCTCAATTACAAGGATTCCAAGTTCATGATTAAAGTCATGTCCTCAAGACTTACCATTCCACGCAGTCAGTTCATTTCTCTGCCTCGAGTTGTTTCCACTGGGAAACCCACTTAGTCATGATCTTCGATGATGTCACAAAATTATTTCTGCATGGCCCGCTCAACGCGGTATTTGTGACCTATATAACCTTTAGGTGGTTTCATGATCATTTACATATTACAGGGATTCTCGAATTCTTGGTCAAATTCCATGTTCCATCTTCTAGTTGTGTTCCATATTCTGGTGGATTCGATGTATTTTTTTTGAAAGACTACTGATTTGGCTCAGGCAAAACGTCTCTCAATATCATGTAACCTACTCTTAAAATTGTAGGTTAAGGTAGTTTTTCGTGCCACATATCTTTTTCTATATAACCAAATCTATGTTTATAATATTTTTTTTCGTTTTCGGTCCTAACCATGATTGAAATTAATACTTTCTTGAGGTGGTGCTTGAATAGTTTGCCCAAGGGGCTATGATTGTTATACTCTTCGACGGCATTTAATTTCCGTTACAAGGACACATTTACAAGCGAAGCTCCAAAAGTGCTGACTGTGGCACAGAGCTGTCTGGTATACAAAAGGCTAAAAGTAAAATAAATGTTGATGTATGCAAGTGTAGCTATTGATAAATTTGTAACATCAAGAGAAATTTTTAGGAATTTCACACGGTTTGGGAAATTGTGGTACCTAACTAACAAACTGACTAACCATTCCTCGGAGGGGTAGTCATATATGAGAGATCGGCGCACACTACTTAATTTATTCACATTCATTCATCGTCTCATACCATCTCATACATATACTTCTACTGTTACCTCTGACTCTTGATATGACCTTCTTTAAATATTTGATTGATTTACCGATCATTTTATTTTTATTAGTCATTTTATTTGTAATATATCTATTTTTTTCCAAAATAAATCGTCGAACTATTTTTTTAGTGTGTCAGGAGGTTTACTCTAACCCCACATAGGAGACTCTGAGAAAAATAATTATTTGTCACTGTTTTTATTTTTATCTTCAATGTAATAGTTGTATAAATATATATCCTATAATATGGCAGACTGAGATTGCACTATTCTTCTGGTCCCGCTGGATAAAAATCTCAAATAAATAATATTAAAAAAATGCAAAATATATTTCCATTGAACTTTATTATCTTTACAATTTATAACCAATATTTAATTGGGACATTAAAAAAATGAAATACACATGAAACATATTTTGTATCTGCATACCTGGAAAGTAAAAGTGACAAATCGTTCGTTATCTGTAAAAATGTTTTTCCAAAACGTAGGTTCTCAAGGAACATTATAAAATAACGAAGATAGTAATAAATTGTCTCACGTGCAATTCAACTCGATTATGTCACTTCATAAATTATTGATAAGAATTTAGAAGTAACCAACCTCTCGAGCAACTGATTAGAGACAAGATAGGTAAGTATAAATTAAACAAGAATTATACTAGAATTGATAAGAATAAGCGCGCCCCGTGCAGAGTAATATGTGCACCATAATGTTTACAGTTCACTTAAAATATATAACCAAGATAAATTAATAATATATTATGTAGGCGTAGAATATGTATAATATGACGTAGTGTCAAGTATGAATGGTACGTACTGTAAATGTACTGCATATGTACTATGCTTCTTTTTCAAAATTGGAAATTCAGAGTCTGACTGTTGTGAACTTCTGATTCTGGTAAATTTAAGAGTACCTTCTCGACATACTAGGCATAAGGACCTGTTTTAATATTACCATTCACAAGCAAATTATGTAGCAACCTCGCCGATTCCTCTCCTACAAAGATTTGAACTCGCGACCTTCGGCTTTCTAGTCGAGAGCCTTACCCCTTGATCACAGAGGCCGTCAAATCTGAATGGACGTGGAAATTATCACTATTATTTATCTGTACAGCATGTAAAATTATTAATCAATATAAATCGTAAACGTAAATAATCACTAACGCAATAACACGATCGCCTCCGCTGAATGCGATTGCGTATTGCGAACTGAGGATCGCGCCAACATATGAACGCTCTTGGCGGGTTGGCCGTAAGATCCTTTGATGAGTTTACGAAAACCGACAATGATTGGGTTGACCGCCAAGTCATCCTGTACACGTTGGACCAACGCGTTGGCCCATTGCATCGGACGAACGTGTACACGCGCTATAAGAAATTGTTTTTTGCAACCATCGTTTATAACCCTTGTGTACAGAATTGTAAACATTTAAATGTACCCAATGTAAAAGCCCCATGGGCTTATAAATGCAGTAAATAAATAAATACATCCATGTATTATATTATTCGCCTGCTCTCTACAGACCTTCCTTGTTAGACAAGTACTGTACATCACCCAAGTAATCTAATTTATAAATCAGAAAATGTAACGTGAACATCGTTATTACATAGTATCTCACTAGGAGAACCTTTACTGGGGGTGTTTACGAGTTGTTGATATATTATTGATGTGAATCTGGGTATCGTATTTTGGGTACGTTTCTTTTTTACAAAAAATGTGTATATTCTTGGTATACCTTATATTGTAGATAATAGGCATTAAAATCGCTTGACAAACGGAGTCTAGAAACGTTCGATTTCAAGCACAAAAGTAGTTTTTATTTTTTTTGTTAATAATTTTATAAGAAAGCAAAAAAGTTAATCGAGTGAAACTGTCACAGATAATCTTAGCTATAATACTAGATTTTTTTAAAGTTGTTTTCTTTACGCGTTCACACATTTCTATTGGAAAAATATATTTTTTAGTAGTTTACATTTATATTTTTTTAAATAAAATAATTTTGGTAACTACTTTTATCAATGATTTTCTGATGTGATCAGTTCCTAGTTCAAAAACGAAGTCTTTGAATTACGCAGGAATACTTCACATCACGCATGCATGCACCGACAATCGAATCAGTATGTTTAATTATAAAAAAAACACAAAATAATAAAAAGGAGCTGCCAAAAATATAGGAAAAATTAGTTGCAAGATGATATTGTTAATTCTGAATTTGAGGTTACAATGGTCTAGTGGTTTAAGATGCCTGTCACGGTAAGAGATCCTGGGTTCGATTCCTAGTTATAACCGTTAATTTTTTTAATTTTCTGTGTCTTGTTCTGTTTCATTTTTCATTTAGATTTATAAGTACAGGGTTTTCCAATAAGAGGTGTTATTTTGAATAGCCCGCTATTTCGGTAGATGTTACTTTTGAAGCTGTCATTTTTTGACATTTGACAAGTAGAAACTACGCCATTAATAAAAATCAAATATTTGATCATATTGTGTTTTCTTAATCTTATCTTTTTCTTAATCGATGCAGATAATCTATTTTTCAAAACCTTTTCAAACCTTTTCTCGAAGTGAAACCGATAACATCATATTGTGGCCCCATGTCTGTTAGGCTTGAATTAAGGTCAATTTTATCTTACTTCGGGAACTGACGATAAAATTGTTAGTCAGGTTATATCAAAAAACTGGAAATATGTTGAATCAATCAACTTTGAAAAAATATATTAATTATCTATTTTAAACTTTCACTGGTTGTTATATATACATAATTATAATTAAAAGTAATAACTTTCTTATTTAAAAAATATTATATTAAATTTAATAACACGTTTTTGAATTAACACTTTGATAAAACTTCATTACTATAAAAGACAACCATTTACGTTGGGGAAGATGGAAAATAATTATTTTTAATAGTTATTCTGTTAATCTCAAAATTGCTTGTTCACTTGGAGGCATCGACCAATTAGAACCTTTGAGGGCATTATTTTTGAAATTACAGTTTTAGGTTAATTTTTTTCTTCTTTTATTTAACCCAAACTATGAATCTATAAGAGGTTTTTAGTTTGAGTTTAACAAAGAGATGAAAATTGTGTCTCGAATTAAAATAAAAGAGGTATTTTGTTTTCCTCTCACAGAACACTCATCTCTGTGTTTAGAGACGAGGATCTCACCGCTCTATAAGGACTATATCATATTAATGCATGCCGGCTTCATTGTTTCCTCCCTCCTACAACATGGGTCTTTCCTTTCTACAAGGCCCAGATTCACTCCTTCCTTTCCTCAAAAAGATCATTACAGAATCCCCAAATGGGATTCCATAATAATTAAACAATGACAATTCAATACACCTTTAAAAAGTGATATAGTCATTAAAAGCGATGAAAAAAGTAATCTATCAACCTAACCTACACAGAGAGTAATGGGTATTGTTAATTTACTAAGAATCTCTTCAAATTATTGGAAATCTAGTTAAAAGCGGGATTGCAGGCCCTTAACGTGTGAGTAATAGGTTTCCTGAAAAAATTTCAATAAAATAAAAGTATATTATCACGGTGTTGGCTTCAAAAATGCATTGAAGTTATTAAAATTCACTTGAGTGAATCAAATGCAAATCATCTTGAGTGATGAGGCCCATTTCCACCTAGATGGCTTCGTCAACAAGCAAACTTGTCACATCTGGGGCTCGGAAAACCCAAGAGTTATTGTTGAAAAGCCTCTCTATCCACAACGTGTGACTGTTTGGTGCGGTTTATGGTCCGGCGAAGTCATTGGACCTTACTTTTTCGAAAATGAGACTGGAACAACAGTTACGGTGAATGGATTGCGCTATCGAGAGATGATTAATGATTTTTTATGGCCGGAATTGGATGGTATTGACCTGGACAACGTTTACTTTCAACAAGACGGCGCTACGTGCCACACAAGTAACGAAACCATTGATCTTTTACGATTGAATTTCAAAATAACACCTCTTATTGGAAAACCCTGTATTATCTTCTTCTTCAATGATATAAAAATAATACGCTAAAGTTTTTTCACGCGTGACATTAATTTTATACACACCACAACCTCAGCAGCAAGATGATTATTACTTTACTATTTTCTGATAAACTGTTCTACTTTGGATTACTTACAGTAATTTCACTTCCCTCAGAGTGAGGTTAACCGCGGGTTTAAAGTTACCCTCGTCGCGTCGCTGGTTTTACATCCGCCTTAACCCGTGTATATTATTTATTTGACAGACTAATTACTTTCAGATAGCAATAGACATTTAAAAATCTATTTAGAAAGTAATTGACTGAGCATAGCGAACATTTCATCTATCTGTAAATTTTTGTTACGTTCCGGTTCCGGTTCAACATGGTGGCCTTGTTGCATACTACGAGATGCCAAATCGAAATAATCAGTAATTTGTTACCTACCGGCCTGAAGAAAGTTTGAAAAAGTAATTGTTGTTGAGATGGTAACATTTAATTGGACAAATTGTATAATTCCTTATTTGAAATATTAAAATATTTACGGATTATGATTAATTAGGTATGTATTTAAGTATCTGCTTAAAAATCTTGTGCTTTCAGAGGAAATTTTAATTAATTAATTAGATTCATTAAATAAGAGAAAATTGAAAACATGTTTTTTTGGATGCAAGGTATATCTACTACTGTTCACAGAACTACTAGTACTAACCAAACGAAGAAGTCACTTACTGTTCACAAAACTTCTAGTATTAACCAAACGAAGAAGTCACTTACTGTTCACAGAACTACTAGTATTAACCTAACGAAGAAGTCACTTACTGTTCACAGAACTACTAGTATTAACCTAACAAAGAATTCACTTACTATTCACAGAACTACTATTATTAACCCGCCGCTCTTTGTGTTTTTCAGAATAATTGTGATGATATTTGATCCACTACACAACACTTTTGATATTATTAGCAAGCAAACATAATTGCTTATACGTTAGACTATAAGAAAACCCTCTAGTTATAAAAGTAAAAAGACATCTTGGTTCTTAACTATTGATATGAAGTTTTTTTAAATTCCACCGGAAAACACAACGTTTGAAAATAACAAACCCCGTGAACGGAAAAACAATCATGCAAGTTTTTTTTATTAACCAACTACAATTTTTTGTGTAAATCAAAACTTTCAATTTAGACTGCGGCATCCACAATTGGCGGTATGTTGCGAGGCTGAATATACTGGTGAGGCGGAGGAGATGGGGAAGAGGATGTTGGTGGAAGTTCCTGTCTATTCAGATCTGGTCATCAAATACGCCTAAAGCCATTTAAAGAATCGTTTCAATTCTGAATGGTGGTCGTTCACCTGAGCGATACTGAGAAAATGCACATAACTGCAGTTGATGAAATAATTAATTAAATATAGATTTGAACCCGCGACCTCCGTATTGATAGTAGAGAGACTAACCCCTCGACCACAGGGGCCGTCAAAGAAGGTGTGAAGTTTTAGTACTGTGGTAAGACTTTCTCAATTAATTCAAAATCAACGTAACAAAGTACGCACCTCTTCAGTGAACTTCAAATAACTAGGGTAAACCCTATGTAGGCATAATAAAGACATCACGATGCGATGACTGGATAACTCATCAAAATGATAACTAAAAGCAACTTTAAAAAGTGATATAAATACTAATTTAAGTAGCTTAGGTTTATATGTTAGTTTTTTTCATCGATTTTAATGACTTCATTTCACTTTTTAAAGGTGTATTGAATTGTCATCGTGTTGAGTTCATGGAACCACGAAATTCGTATTACATAACACAATATTATTTATGTAACTGATATCATATACAACCAAAGATATTAGAAGAACATATCTTTGTATACAACACATCAAATCAATGGACGGGCCATTGACATGGCTGAATGACATATCAAAAAAATATTATGTTGCATGTCAAAAGTTCATACGCACTCTTTGGCATACACATATTTATTATCATCTTTACCTTGATAAGACTTCTTTATTACTCTTTAAATTCTCTTAATACTGAATAATGAGCTCTCATTTATCTCGCATACCTTTATTCTTACTTATCAGCTAAGGTGAAACAATAAATTTAAAAAAATAAGTTAATGGGTTGGATTGAATCACCGATACAACATTGTACTTGAGTGTACAAACAAAACTATTTATTCATATTGCGTATGTACTTGCGCAAACAAATAATCAACTTAATATTTTGTGGAATAATTGGCTAAAAATGTTTAAAAAAAAAATTAAATTGGCAACATCTACGCAGGAGCAAATAGCAATTTGAAAATGGACTGGAACGCCGAAACAGCTGTCACAATAATAAAAAGTAAAATTAATATTACTGAATTTGATTTACCTACATATTAAAAAATAGTAAATGGAATTCTAAAGGAATTCAAAATTCTAATTAAGTATTTTGAGTTGTTTCCGTATAGAACTGAGATACCGACATTTACATTTCTTTTAAATTTATTGTAATTGAGGAAGAGGTTATTGTATAGATATTTGAGACAGTGTGCACGCGTAGATGGAATAACCAAAATACATTCAAAACTGGTTTATGCAAACCGCTTAATGTTGGGTGACCTTGATTTAAATGACATGCGTAGTTTTTTTCAAATATTTTAATATTTATTTTTCGGAATAAATTTATTGAGTAAAACCTCAAATTGTAATATTTAAATATTGAAGAAAATATTAGTGATTTCTAAACGAAAATCTGAAACAGAAAAATCAGAAAAGGATACGGTCACATCTAGGACTCGAACCCAGGACCCTTGTCTTTCCGGGACACTGCTCCACCAACTGAGCTAATGGGACCCTATCCCCCTCGGTCACTTTTAACTGAAGACGCTGTCTAGATTGCATTTAGTTCGGGTTGAATCTTGCGATCATACATAAAGATAGTTACCAATAAAAATGTGCGGTGAAAAAATGAAGACAATGTTGGTAGTTCTTATTCGAAGTATGATACAGTTAAAAGTGACCGAGGGGAATAGGGTCCCATTAGCTCAGTTGGTGGAGCAGTGTCCCGGAAAGACAAGGGTCCTGGGTTCGAGTCCTAGATGTGACCGTATCCTTTTCTGATTTTTCTGTTTCAGATTTTCGTTTAGAAATCACTAATATTGTCTTCAATATTTAAATATATTAATATTTAAAAATCTACGTGTGTTGCCGAGCAAGAACAAACACTCTTTGGCTGATGTGAGGTTCGCCAAAACGCAATATTAAATTGGAAGTTACAATTGGGAGATAGCTTTGTTGAATACTTCCGCAAAAACACAATTTAGTAAATAATATTTCACATAAATAATTTACTTGAACTCGAAGAAATGATTGCATGAATTAACAACAGATAACAACGATTGGAATTGATTTGACCTGATGCTTTCGGCTTTGGCCGACAGTTTACACATAGGTTAAAGTGATGTAATGAGGAATGAATTAACTGTTATTAGACCCCGAGAGACCATAATAAATAATAGCTTATCAATAATAACGATGCAATTAATGATGTAAACAATGTTCGTTGTTTATAGTAATAAATGATCTCAAGTAAACGTATTTGATTTTGTACAGTAAGTAGATATTTCCGATGAATTTGGCGTACATAAATTAATCATTCAAATTCTCAGAAGAAGAACTACGATAACTTTAAAGAACCCAAAGTTAAAAGATATTTTAATACAAACGATTATAACCTACCAGTTTTTTCAAAAGTTATACATTATTAGAACCCGTCCTGCTAATGATAATATTATTCTGAAAAAAAAAATCGGGTTTGTTCATTTTTTGATTAATTATACATGCCGGAATTGTGTAATTCCAACATCATCTGATAGTGTCCTTGGTTAGAGATGAAATTGCTTGAAGATCTAAAAAGAACAACCCGCTTCGGATTGGTTTGGTCATTTGGTGAGAGCTGACAAGAATCGTCAAAACTGGCGACATTTCAGGAGGTCTAGCACGGACGATGGATGAAGCCTTATGTCAATATGATATTGACGAATTCCGTCATCTATGGCCAGTTAGCGATCTCTGCGAGCACGGTCAGAATATAAGTCGGTTGCAAAATATCTGGCTTTTAACGAATGGAGGTATACTAACTAAGCTCGTAGAATTGAAAGATATCGTATCGTATCATCCGTAGACACCATCATATCACACGATCCGTAGACTTAATTAATTCATCTATAGGACGCGATCAATTGATTTCGTTCCTGCCTGAAAAAACAAATGTTATTAGTTATGACTAAAGAGCTCATGAACTAACTAACTCGTATTGAATATGCAATTATAGGATGGGGATCTGCTGTATCTAAGTACATACATAACCTGAACACAATCCAAAAATTTCTGGCAGTAATCATTCAAGGGTGTTCTAGGCCAGGGGTCTCCAAACTTTTCAGCCGGAGGGCCACATTAACTACTCCAGTGAGTTCAGAGGGCCAAAACCGTTTTAATTTCTAGACACCCATATTTTCTGTCCTAGGGAGGGGGGGGGGGGGGGGGGGTAGACAATAGAATTTTCAGGGATGAAAATATAGCTTTAGATAATGTAGCTTTGAAGATAATTTTTGATACTCGTTTCTCAGACCTTGATATCATTGCGAATCAAATAAAGATTTTTCAAAAAAATCCTCTTGATATATTCGCGCGATACTTGTGGACGCAATGTATCGGTGCCAAGTACCTCGCCAACGAGCATATTTATTTATTCGCACGAAAAAATTCGCGGAGTTTTCGCCCCTTCTGAGCAAGGTCTTAGCCATTAGCTGTCGCGGGTCCTTGATGACACTGGTCATAAGATGTCGCGGGCCGGATAGAAGGCACTGGCGGGCCGGATACGGCCCGCGGGCCGTAGTTTGGAGGCCCCTGTTCTAGGCCATCATTTCAAATTTGGAGTGAGAGAAGATGAATTTATATGTTAATTTTGTTAAAATCGGCAAATTTCAAAATCAAATAGAAGATTGGAGTTGAATTCAGACTTAGAAGAGATGAGACGTTGAATGGATGTGAGACAATTTTTGATAAGACTTGATAGAAGAAAGGATATTTGTTTACAGAGGGACAACCAAAAAATATGTGATCCAAAGTTCCCACTTCTAGACCACAGAATGTACAATCTGAGGAGTCAAGCACGTGAATTAAAAAAATTATGCATAAAATTATTATCACTGCGTTCGTTGCGTAAGAGAACGGGTCTAGATAAAGGTGGTTTTGGATGGGTAGACCGGTTAGTGATGTTTCTCCATCTTCAGACCAACCGGTATGTGTTGAGTGCACAGTACTAGGTAACCTGAAATAATATGTACTTAGTGGCCCGAATATATAATTTTTTGTACGCAAATTAGTTTACTGATATAATATAACTCCTTCAATTACATAATAGCACAAATGATTATTACTATATTTTAGATTGATTATCAATTAATAACATCAACATCTCTCATCGCTAAATGAGCATAATAGACTATACTCACAAAATTAGGCAATTTACGAAAGTTTCCGTGAGAAACGAAATTGACAATTACTTACGTAAACGTCAAAGTTGACAGCTGTTACTGCTAGCTGCTGCTAGCGCATCGGCGTCCAAATGTGGAACTATTCTGCGGCTTACCAAAGCCTGAGCGGCATATTTAGGGAGTATTTCACTATCTCTGATTATGTTCTGACTAAGCACTAATCCGCGGATTAGTCATTTTTTCGTTTTCACTATATCTGAATAACGTTAACGCTCGGGTTAAAGTTCGTTTTGACTAATCGGTGCTCGAACCTCACGTTAGGCGCTATTCCTCGAATCAAAGATGGCATCAAAACATTCCGAGTTTGACAGCGGAGAAGTGAGTCGAATTTTGTTGAATGAATTTGAATGCTTGTATGATCTATCCTGAATTATTTGATTGTGTTCAAAATAAGAAACAATGTATTAATTCGACACGAATCTATCTAAAATGACCTGATAATCAACATAACATAACCAAAAAATGCACACTTTGCGGTGTGCGGACTGTGACGCATGACAGCCGTGGCAGTAGATGGAGTAACTGCAAAGATTTTGCGATGTTGCCAGACTATTTCGAGTGTTATCTATCCGGAAGCTCGGAAACAATGGTGAAACGGTTGCCGTTGAATAACGAAGTTATTCTGATCTTTAAAGCCAGCCAACGGATAGCTAGTCAGATATTTAGCCCGACATAGTGAAATACCCCCTTAACCTGCTTAAATTTGAACGAGGATTATCGCAATAGCGAGGACAAAGGCTGACTGAGCTCACAGCACCTAGGGCTATTTTTCTCCAGTTTGTTTTAATTCGCATCTTCATTATTTCCCCCCTCATAATTACACGGGTGTTTTGGGTAGGAAATTAAAGATTTTTTACATCTCATTTGCCGTTACATTTTTTCGAAATTCCTTCTCGGCAGGTATTTAGCAGAAACAAAGGTCAAAGGTGGGGAAATCTGATGAAGCTTAGAGCTTTTATATAAATGCGTAATAAAATAAAAATTAAACGTAAAAAATTGCCCTGTAAACAGCGCAGCGCTATGACTTTATTTTATATCTACGGCATCACCTAATTAGACAGATAGAGAATTCAAATAAGAGTGGAATATAAGTACCCAAGAAATACAGCGAGTGGAATTTAATACCAAGAAAGATGAAACATTAGGAACACGATTATCAGTCGAAAAATGATTCAGATATTTTAATCTCATTAACGTGGCAACAGCTGACAAGATATACGGTTGTAACAAAAAATGTGCTCAAATTATAACAAGGTTTTTATTCTCATCATGTAGATAAATAAAACATTTTAAACGTATATTATAAATTTTCTTAGAATTAGTGATTTCATGTTTTTTATATTTAAAAAAATGTTTGAACAGGATAGACAGGAAATTATAATTTCCACTACCTCATATAAAAAGTTCAAAAACTAAATAAATAAAAATACAGGTTGAAGTAATACTATTTGTTTTATCTTTCATTGTCAAAACAAAACGAATTGGCAAAGGATGGCAATTTAGAAAATATACGTGTGCTGGTGAAATAGTAATAATCTCACGATGTTAGGATCAAGCGAAAAACGAAACGCATGAGAAAAGGATGGCAATTCAAAGAATGTGGTCGCACGGATGAAATGGCTGTATTGTTAACAACCCGCAAGCCGACAGCGAGCAGGGTGGTAGAATACGACGTACTGTCGTCATGGTTGTCCTTCCTACACACATGTGTTTCTGCGTTCCCAATCTCGCTTTATTTTATTTCTAAACACTGATTTCGGTTAGCCAAAAGCATTGGAAAATTATAATTATTAAAAGTAAAAGTAATTTGTGTGTATGAATGGAAAGAAACTCCACGTGATTTGTTTTTGCTCGAGAACGATCTTTGCACCTCTCAAAAGCATAGGAAGGCATTTTTACACAAAAGAGCCCAGAGCGACGTGTTTGTGGCATCTGACGAATGCTAAACGCAGTAAATCTCAAGTACGTACATTGGACCTAGTTAGGTGTAACCACGCGCGTTTTCTCAGTCACATATCTTCCCTTTTGATTCACCTAAGGGCGCGACAAGTCACTAGGTAACATACAACTGGCATCAGAGAGTAATATTTTTTTTAGATCATGCTTGTCTTGTCTTCATGTTCTGTAGTACTTACGTGCCTATATGCTAGTCTAGCCTTTGTCTAGTGTGGACATGGTCCATAGTGTAATAAAATTGATAACAGTAATGATTATTTACCTACATAATTACGTATCATAATAATTATTATGTTCGTAGGAAGAAGATAAAAAATTGAAAGACAACCATTCATAATTGAAACGTTGTTTGCTTAAAATGCTTTTTGAGCATCTCAAACTTGCAGTCCCAATCTCGTTCCCCTTACGACATCTTTCAGTCATACAACTTTCCCCAAATGTAGATGCCATTTACCACCCAATGGTAGCTACTTAAAAAAACAATTTTCCAGAAAAATAATTTTTGGTATCATCATTTCAAGGAAGACCTAAAAATTTACCAAGAATGACTATAAAATACTTATTTTAGTAACGAAGGATAAAAGTGTACGAAGACTGGACTTGGACAAGAACATTTCTTGGAGTCTGCTGTTATCCAAGATTACATCTCCGGATTTTCCTACCAACACCGATGACCCAAATCCGTCAGTGAAATTATTTTTAGTTTATTGTATCATTGTTTATATTATTCTTACATGTATTGTGTTACAACCATAATAGGTCATTTTCCTTGTTTGGGGTCATTTAATACTATTAATAACAATAAATAAAAATAAATTGTAACAAATTTAAAATAAGATAATAAATTTTAATATTTCTAATTAACGTAAAACCGTCAGAATATTAAATAAACGAATAGCTGAAATACACAAAATTAAAGAACAGAATAGTAATTATTTCTAATCTGATGATTACTTACAGTGTTATCTATGAAAACAAGTGGACTGCTTAAACGGTCGTCTCGGTAATTCATTTTATGAATGAATAAAAACTTTAGCACTGCAAAGTTAGCAACACTGAACTTCTACTTTCGTGAAGGAATACTTTCGTTAGTGATATAGGGGTAAAATAAAAGCACGAAGCACTACAACTAAATCAACACCGTCACAACTTGGTGATCACCCAAACACTGACATTTAACCAAACATTCAGTTCCCGATCACAGATGTTGAACTTTGTGAACAACTCATGTGGAACATGAGAACACATCGCAAATTTTGTCTCAAAGTTGAATTAGGAAACCACTCTACGATTATTCAATATTTTATTTGTAAATAATCACACAATACAATGAACTGTGCTTTGTTTAAATGATAAAATAAATAACAATCACATTGTTGAACTCTTTTAGCTAAAAATGTGAGTTTATCTTGTGTATGATAAATTCTTATCTTTTGTACGTAAAGAATTTGTGTGAGCGATTACTGGTTACGCAGTGGTGTACATTTTAGTGTCGCGTGTTACATTCAGATGGTGTTGGTACGCTTAATTTAGGTGTTTTCTTGGGTGTCTGAGCGATTACTGGTTACGCGGTAGTGCGTACATTTTAGTATCGCGTGTTTCGTCCAGATGGCATTGATGTGTTTATTTTAGGTGTTGTCTGAGAGATTACTAGTTACGAGGTGGTGTGTACGTTTTAGTATCATGTGTTACATTCACGTGACATGATTTTTCACGGGTCTGTTTTGTTATAAACAATAAAATTTCAGATGTGAAGTGAGTACGTGACATTCATAAATTCAAAAATAAAGAATAATTATTATTCTTATATTTTCAGTACATACGATGAATTTATGCCGCCGTTCTTGGCGTAATAGACGGCTTATTTGTATTCCAAACAGCTTTTTTTAATTTTTACACAGGTAGTTAAATTTTTTTTTAAATAATTTTTTTTATAAATATTTAGGTGGCGGAGGCTGTTGAGAGAAAATAGGATGGGGGGAGATGGTGGCGGGTCGCTTAAGTCCTAAATGTACTAAGGATCCTACCTACAGACCTAACAAGGCTGATGAGCAAAGGGAGCTTTTGAGGAAATAAGGCACCAGATGCTGTTGAGTGAAAATGGAGAGGGGCAAAAGGGGATCCTGCTAAGAAAAAGGGGGGGAAGGGGGCGAATTCAATAGACCCCCTGTTCTCAGCTGGATCCGCACCGTTTTTAAGCCGGATCCGGCACTACTTTTTCATTGCCGGATATGCCCCGCATTTTTCTTAGGCGGACCCCCCTTTTATTTAATCAGAATCCACTCTCCCGTTTTTCTCAGACGGATCCGCGTCACCTTTTCTTAGCCGGATCAGTTCGCTTATTCTTAGTTAGATGTCGTTCCTTGGTAGAGCCATGCTGTAGTGGTAGTTAAAAAAATAGTTATCCTTGAGACTCTCAAGGAGGTCACTGTGTTTTTACCATGTATGGATAATAATTGTTTTGTAGAGTGATTTTAAGTAAGGATTTTGTTCGCGAAATTTAGGTCAAAATTAAAAAAATGAGAATTTATATAATTAGCCAGCTCAGAGGGTTCTTTCTTTGCTAGAAAGACTTCTCTATTTTGAAAATTTATTAATATTATTATTCATCCTAGGATTTAAATAAGCGATTGATGACGTCCATATTTTTTGGATCCGTTTTTCTACTTCGATCCTATAAAATTAAAAATTAGCCAACTTAAATTATTATTTTTTTACTAATATTTCTGTATAATAAATAATCCCTCTATATAAATGTTTTTTGGGTTTTTGTTTACTCTTATGTGCATCATATTTCGTTGGTGGAATAGAATTGAATCCAAAATACGGCCAGATATTTTGGATTGACTGTCTTCTTCGTGTTCAAATATTTAAATAAGGAATCACTTTTATTCACTCTATTTAAAACTTCAAATAGCAACGCGATGAAATGTGACAGTTCGTCAAATGGAAAGGTTGAAGTAAAAAGGTTCCATGCGCAGTTAAACTTGTTTTAAAAATTACAATAAATAACTGATGCAGTTGGAACCTTAAACATATTCTAACTGATTATATGGCATGTACCTATAGACAAAATAAAGGATGGTGCAGTTGGAATTTTATTCTATCAAAATCTCCAATCACCTTAAATTGTCAGTTGAAACCTTGTTATCATTCCATGGTGTTGAAATTTAAATATTGTCATATACTTATATACTCTAAATGTCCAAATATAGTAAGTGGTTAAATGTGATAAAACATGGTAAAAAATGGTAAAAAAAATCGTTAAACATGATAAAAAACTATTAAAACTTGGTAAAACACACTTAAACACGTAAAATATGGTATTAGACATGGTAAAATATGATAAAACATACACATTTTAAATTATAGTTAAACGTGGTAAAAAAATAGTAAAACACGCCAAGAAGTTATACAAAAATCATTTAACAATTATTTTACAAGCAATAATTATTAGCCTGAAACACTCATCCACATTGAAAAATCCCCTGATAAAAGATACATGACGCCAACGGGACATGAACCCGTGTCCTTTCGATTTCCGGTCGACAGCTCTGACCACTGAGCTATGGCGGCTTATCTCTTATCCCGTCCCGTTGGCGTCATGTATCTTTTATCAGGAGATTTTTCAATGTGGATGAGTGTTTCAGGCTAATAATTATTGTTTGTGAAATAATTGTTACCCTTTGTGCTACGCATAAAAAAATCTTGTCTTAAACATTAGTTAACCAAAAAAAAAAAAAAATCATTTACCTCGAGTCATCTTTTTGGATAAATTCCGATGCTGGATCCTCAATTTTTCATAATATATTGTAAAATTCTTATAAGGCTGATGTAAGTGAAATAGATAAGGTCAAGAAAGGGACGCTTACGTGGTCATGCATAGCGAATGAACCAAGGAAGGGGTGTGGTTAGGAGATTTTTACGTGAAAGATAATGGTATAAGAAAATAGAAAAATCGGGGAATCGCTGGAGGAAGGCATGGAAAGATCAATTACAAAACCAGAGGATATTGAAAATTCCTATACAACATCGCACGACAATGAATTGTCGCAAATGAAAAGATTTCTTAAAACTTATGAAAAGTATAATAAATTATTATAAGCAATAATTGGTCGCCTGTAATATCAATACAAATTTAAAATATCTGCCTAGTAAAAATAAATGCCGTTTTTGAAAGTACCCAAAAAACGCCTTGGATTGAAATTTTCAAAAGTGTTTGTGTACCAAATGTACAACAAATATAATTAAAAAATATTGAAACTATTCAAAAATACTGAATCCTCGAAAATACGCGGTTATTCATCACACTAGAACAAATCACAATGACATAAAAATATTCCAAGTCATAAAACCACATTCGGACAGAAAAACTACATTTATTTTGCGACAAAACTCCACATCATCCTTCCCCCAGATATTAAGCGAATAGAAAAGTTTAATGATTACAAATCTGGATGAAAGAGATTAATGAAAAAAATATTTAAAAAGACATAGACAACAAATAAAATAGAACTGAATAACATACAACACATATATTCACTTTCATATTTTGTATGTACAATGTTTAAACAGTTACTATAATAAAAATAATAAATACTCAACATAGTATACATACTAATACTAAACCCATTTACGAGTTTAAAAAAAATTTCTGTGCTTATATGTTTTAATTTCCCATGTTTTGTGTTTGATATATATTTATTTACCATTGTTCATATTGTACATGTTTGTATTTAGAACTTTTTCTCCAACTATATTTTTACTTGATATATCAGCTAAACTACAGTAGAATTACAAATGGACGGGTTGTTTTACAGAATTTATAAAATGTTAATTTTCATGTTCTGTGAAAGCTCTTTTCAAGTTTTGTCATCATTTCAGTTGTGGAAAACAACTGGCCAATAATGCTATAATAACTCAAATGGAATCTTTACAGAACTTGAACATTAAATTTGAATTTTGATAAATTGTTCTAATTTGGTAAAACAACCCATTCTAAGTCTCATATATTTATATTGGGGATAGCTGTAAGAAATGGGTACATTCCAAGCAAAACCCGACGTGTACTTGTTTGCGATATGGGTAGGTTGCAACAATTGCAAAAAATTATTATTTTAAAATTGGAATTCGTTCTTGTCCGCTAACTATTTGTCGGTCAAGTTAAAATTGATAGAAAATATATAAGTAAATTTTATAATAAGCTAGCTTACATATACCCGGCGTTGCTCAGGGTTATGGAGTATAGTTATGAGGTTGCGAATTCTGGTGTACCTGAAAACTCATCATATACGCTAAATTTTAGCATATATGAGTATTTGTACACGACTCTTTCTATCATTATCTAGTGGTAAACAGTAGTGAGGAGGACTAAGAAATATAATTTACTATTCGTATAACCACTATCATATTTTATATGTAGAATGTGTAAATAGTCGATATAGTAAAAAAAACATTGTAATTTAGAAAATCTCCATTATATCGAGTTTAATTCGAGTCCGTATATCATTCCCGTGCAGAGATAATGCGTAAAGTCTTCACCGGCCGTCCCCGACTTCTCCTACAATTCAAACTTGTCTCCAAACACTTCTGGCAATAAGAAAATACTTTGAATTTTTCAGTGAAATCGGTCCAATTGTTTTTTAGTCTATAGGGGACAAACAAACAAACAAACTAACAAACATTCATTTTTATGTATATAATAATATAAGATGAAATAAGATATATAGATATTTACGATGCTTATAAAAACATTATGTTCCTAAGTAATAAACAATTTGGTTTTGCAATCACATTCGTAATATTTAATCGAGCGGGATTTTCCTGTGCGGGATTGAAAAAAATTCTAAAATTACTCCAAAATCATGACGAAATGATGCAGAAACTTCAAGACCTGAAATCTGTTTTGAAGAATGAGATGTCTGTATTTGAGAACGGAGGTAGTGGAGGGAAGCCGGAGATAGCTTCAGATGACAAACAGCAGCTTGATGACAACCCCACCAACTAGCGTGGAAGTAGAGAGAGAGCATTTTCCGCTGTTGGGAAATGTCCGTCCGCGGATGGGTGATTCTCTAACATTTTTTTTAACAAAGTCTTCTTAAAAAATTTATTAGGTTACGTTTTCAATTTATTTTTTATAATATTATTAAAACTAAAGATGATGATCGATGAAATCAAAAGACTATTTAGAGTCCTGTCAGTGACAGTTTTGCTCTTATATTTTTTACGTTTTTATTTTTTAATATTCTTAAAATACTTGTTACGTTCCTTTTAAAAAGTAGTTTACGAAGCATTGGCATTATTTCAATGTACCCGTCCCTCCATAAAAATCCTGCGGGAATTTAATCAAAATTATCAAATTATTTTTAACAATATTGTGTTTCAAAGATATCAAAACTTTTTGAAAAAGGTCAAGGTTGGGATCTTTTTTTTCTCCTGGTTTTCATTTTTCAAAACTTTACTGCTTCATTGATAGATAATCAAGAATCTAGACGAACCGATTGTCCTACCAGGAAATACTATTTTTCATCCATGGTTGTAAATTTAATATGAAATAATACTTTTTTTTTCTACAGTCATAATTGTAATTATTGGGGTAAACCAATTTTTTTTTCACAATCTAAAGGTGTTTGTTGTAAGAATAAACTTCGAGACTCGATTTAAAAGAAAAAAAAATTGATAAAAAGTCCGTTCCGTTAAAGTTCCGTTTAGGATTATCTTTCATAATTTCCATCTAATACATTCAAATCTAGGGCCGGCCCTAAGCCGATCGGTGCCTGGCGCTAGTTAAAACCTGAAGGGCACTGTGCAAGGTGTTAGGTGTTAGCGCCATGGCTTCTGGGTTCCTCGGCGCCATGGCAAGTCGGCGCCCGTAGCGCCTGCACAGGGCCTAGTTCAAGCCCATTTTAGTTTTAGTCCGTTATGCTTAAAACTCTCTGGATTCCTGAAGCATTCTTTCATTTTCTCAACTGCCCATTACACTGGTCGACATTTATTTTTTTAAGTGCAGTCCCTTAAGCATAGCAATTTTTTTTATATGTATTTAGTATCCATTACACACGAAATTAATCAAAAAAAAAATTTACAGGTCAAGTTTTTTTATTATTTAGCAATGTTTTTTTACATAATTCTTCCATAGTATGACGGGTACTTAACAAAATTTCAAAACTAATTCAATTTTTTTTTTGCTCCTGATTTGCGCTTGTGAGTATCTTGAGAGTCTCTCTGCAGGGTCTAGCAATAGTCTGCTAGCATAGATGGACTCCACTTTCCTTGTTATCGCTTTTCCATAGCCGCAATGTCCTGGTGAAATCGTTCGCCATGCTCGTCACTGACATCTCCCATATTTTCGGGAAAAAATTCAAATGAGAGTGAAGGAAGTGTGTTTTTAGTGACATGTTACATCCCATATCTTTATAGGCCATGAGCATTTCAGACACAATGCTGATATAGTCTTCACTTTTATGACTTCCAAGAAAGTTCTCGACAACATACTTGAAGGCTGACCAAGCGGCTAGCTCGACTGTTCTCAACACTGTTATAAATGTTACAACAATGGAGATGGACAGGTCATATGATCCGAGACCCACAAGAGAAATGGTGTAAAAATGTCACTGACTGGTATCCCAGAGATGGCAAGAGAAGTAGAGGACGTCAACACATGAGATGGGAAGACGACCTAAAACTCACGGCTGGACATCAATGGAGAAGAGTAGCGCGTGACAGGTCCCAATGGAAATTGTTAGAGGAGGCCTATGCCAAGAGGCAAACTGAGCTTCGGGATATATTATAACAAACAAAATATTTCTAATATTAATGTACCTAACAGAAGTTCAGAATAAAAGGCTTATTATTATATTGTTATTATATATAAAATTTGGATCAGTCAAGACCTCCTTTATTTGTGGTCCCATGAATATTCCTTCTTTAATTTTTGCGTCGCTTAACTTAACAAACTTTTGCTTGTAATGATCTTCACTTTTCAAACTTTTCCTTCTCTTCCTTCTACGATAAATTTTCTTTAAGTCCCATAGGTAACTTCTCCATAAGGCTTTGATTATGTATATACCCAGGGTAGGAATATCCTCCCTGTCTTCTGTACAATCCTTTGCTCCCCTCTTTATTACACATCCCTTCAAGTGTACGCATCCTAGTTTGTTTACGTGTTTTACGACCTTGAACGTAATCATTTCACGTGACGGTTCAGTATAAAAAGGTTTCACCGAACGTTGTGTTGGTTTTTTGTTTCTCGGTATAGAAACCTAGTTATCTATGTATGTGTGGTATCCCTCGGTTCTTTTGAGATAGATTGAGTTGAATCCATTACCGCTGTGTTTTAAAGCCATTTCATAAACCTCATTCTCTGACTCGCCTGCTCACCAACTAGCTACGTGATTCTACCTGTCGTAGGGTAATGTGAGTATAATAAGGTGTTAGATTTTATATATGTGATATACATACGATAAATTTATGGTGTTAATTGTCGGCGCCATCCATGTATATATTTTGGGAGGGAAGGGAAAGGAACGGAAATGAATTTGTTCAAGCTAAGTTGGCTCCTCCTCTTTACCAAACAGATCTGATGGATGATAATTTGAACAAGGCAATCGATATCTGCGTGTCAGGATATCCGAACCGGCCGGATCTGGCAAGCTTTCGCATGGCCTCCCCTTGTTCCAAATTGGCAACCGTCACGCCAGAATAAAGAAAACCAGGTCTCCTCACCAATTTCAGAAATGTCCCAACCTCATTGCACCTCCAGGAAAATCTACTTTACTGAGTGTAGAAGGGGAAAACCATGACATCTCTTGTCACGAATCTAGTCGCAAAAATGTGACACGTAAGGTCCTAAGTTACATGCCACCTCCATAAAACGCTGTAAATTCCTCGTCGTCGGGAATTTACATCCCTTTCTAGGTCAATAACACAGGTAACACACGACGATCTTGTAGACATTAAGTCAGTTTTTTGTCGATAAGTTGTGTGCTTATCCATTCAGCCAATTATCATGTGAGATATGTGTAAGGTCTGCTCGAAATGCCAAATTTAGGATGAGGACTGTCTGTATTTTAATATTTGGTTCCAGTAATTGTTTTATGAGGTTACTAGCACCCTCGTGTATTAGGTATGGGTAACTTCTATTGAATACTTATCCTCTCAGGTAGGTATAAACGGATAATTGGTTTGATTTTTTGGCATTCAATTTTATGAGGCTGCCTACCTCTCGAAAGGGACCTGTTGAGAAAAGTTGTTTGGTTGGTAGTTTTATTTCGGAGATTACCATCTCCCCCTTTCGACTCTAGATTTGTTTTTGTGTATCCCAATTTGTAAATTAGAAAGTCAAACAATAGATGAAAAGTATTAAATTAGAAAGTCAAATAACAGATGAAAGGTATTCATTCTTATTCTGTTTGGATGCATCCGATCGCTTTCTATTTGGGCGGTCATACGCTGGCAAAACTTCCCTTTCGACTAACTGTACCTGCGCTTTATCCCGGCTGGTGGTGATCGCTGTTTAAAGGTACGCCAGTGTTTTGGTAGGTACTCTGTAGATAGGTGTTTTTTATACTGCGAGTTTATATTGCTAGGCCTAATTTGTAATAAGTACCTATTTAATTTTTTCGTCGGCTATTCAATACCTATCGCAGGGACAACGCCACGATTTGATTCGTAAAGTTTTTAAAAGAATAACAGATCGGCAGAAGATAAATTCTCAATATGACCCTCGGTCCAAGGCGTTCCCCTAAAACAAATATTATCGGCCTACATATGAAAAGGTCGTTGGCCCGTCCCCCGCTCACAGCTGATAGATAATATTGTCTGGCACATTCCTTTTTGAAACATTAATTTGGGCGGCAGGAGTTGTAAACTTGGTTTCTGTTGTTCGGATGCATCCGTCCTTTAAAGGGTCCTCTGGAATTTAATAAATAATATAAAAAACTCACCCAGTTAGTCATCTCCCAATCTCAGCGTGAAGCTTACCTGGTTACACCCTAAATAGCTAAATCAGTTTAGTTTTACGGTCTCCTCCCTACCGGCATTCCATTACATTAATAATTTTCTCCTTTTAGCGAAATCCTTGCAATTTGTTAAATTTTTGATCCCCTCCATAAGCCTATAAAAGGGTAATTAAATAATTCTGTAAATAAAATTGTACCTCCCTAATCTCTGTCAGGATTCGAACCCGCAGTTTATGATTTGTTTGATTCTCTGGTTTACGGTCTCCGTGGATAGAACGCCATCTCGCCAATCTTTAATTCCTCCCTAATCCGATCAAACACTTCCTGCCTTTAAATACGTTCACTCTGTTTTAAACGCTATTATTATCATTATCATTATTATTTCCATGTTTATAAGACAAGTAATTTAGTTCGAACCGTATACGAAATCACGCTTAAATCAACACAATTTTATAACACAATCGCGATCGCTCAACACCTAGCGCCCCTGTGGTGATTTTTCACGAAACGGCGCTCTACAAATTATCCAATCATTATCACTGTTATTAGTATCATTTCTATCCTCACTGAGTACAACCACTTTCACTTCACACAAACACCGGTTCAATAATATTTCACTTTAATTCAATATTCAACAATACTTTCTAACACCATTTGAATTCACTAATTAACTGTAATTTCACACATCACTTCTGATTTGTATTGATTTCTCGGAGCTGTCAACGTATCCAAGTTCAAAAACCGACTGCCCCTCCTGCAATCTCTTCTTTTCTCCCTTCCCGTGGGAACGTGTTTACTTCAAGGCCCGCCTGTCAATAAATCTTATGTCGTTAGTCTAAACAAAAATTTTTTTGGAGTACATTCGTTTCGTTTATTTAAGTGATTGTTCAAATCATCACATGCTTTAAGTAAATCATGCCATTTCCATCCGAAGACAAGCCTTTTAAAAAAAATTCATCAAACCCAATTTAATGTGTAAGGGTGGAAGAAAGATATCTTTAGATTTTACTAAGGGAGCATGTTGAACATTCTTCGTGCCAGTTTTAAGGTGCTTTCTAATAGGCCAGTCCATGGTCTTTCCTGTCTCTGCTGTCCCACTCGCACAGAAAACAACAATACTTTGTGTATCCCACATGCAGTCCTAGTAGGAGCCCTATTACTTTTAGATCACCACATATTTTCCATTTGTATTTTACATATTTAATTTTTGTTAACCGCAGCTTCATGTTGTCATAGTTATCTTTCATGTTTGTGACATTCAAATGAAATTCGAGCCTAGGGTTGCCATATTATAAAAAAATCAATGACAACTCACGAATAAATATGAATTAATACACATTTTAGTACAACTTAAAACCCATAAAAACCTGACGTGATAGAAAAAAACTAATCACATATCTGAAATTAGCGTGAAATTTCCTGTCAAATTTGGCTACTTTCGTTAAAGGGACAAAAAATGTGTTGACCAGTGTTATTATTCATCACTTTGTTAGTTCCACCTAAGGCGATGCCATACGTAGTAATACGAAATCATGTGTTTTTGGTTAGAAAATTTGGTCGCCTAGAAATGTTTCAGATGCTTTAATTAAATACTGCGAGTAGACTACATCTTGGACTTTGAAATAATCGAGTATATTTTAGACAAGTCTTTTTATAATCCCAGAAAAAATAATGTAAAGGCCTATGAAAACTGCTTTAAAGTTCAAAATCTCCTACTTACGAACCCATTTTCGGTTATGATTTTATTGTATAATGTGGTTAATTAAGTTATTTATGAAATGATCGAAAATTTTTTAAATATTTATGCCTGAACATCCACAAAATAAAATAAAAGGCACTTTTTGGCCATGTTTTTTTCTTGCATAAATCATAACAGGCGGATGGTGTTAAGCGGGAATTTAAACCTTATCGCCATCTACGTAAGGGTTGTTATTGATAGCGGCTCAATTTAAATATTACACGACGTAGTGCATCGCCTTGTGCAGAGTATCACTTGCCGTCAACATTGGTCATCTTTTCTTAGTTTTTTGCAAAACCCGTTTGCATAGCGCCCGTAATATTCATACCAACAAGGAGATTACCCAAATCCTTATCGTTAACTAATTTAACCCTATATTTTATTCAGGCCGACATGTAGGCCGTATAATTATTCAAATTGATGAAATAATAATAGTGTCCTCTCCCGAATAGAGGTCCCGCGAGTTGTTTGACTGCGCTCGTCCAAGTCTAAAGGGGTGGGAATAATTTGCGCCCTTAGTCGTGCTGTGGCAGTTGCCGCGAACAGACGCCGTCCGAACGGCGCCGAATGCATCCGAATCGGTTCGGAAAACCTCGATTGGCAAATCGCAGCCTCCGAGAGCCGCTCTCAGATGGCACTGGAGTTTCACGTCAACTGCGATTGTTCTTTTTTCAAACTTTTTTTCAGCGATCGATTATCTTTTGAGCTCGAATCGCTCTAATAAAAATCGGTCGTCACGAAGTTTAATAAACGAGGAGACAGATAAATAATGATAATTACATGCACTTATCGAGATTCGTTACGTAATAATTTTACGGAAACTACGAAAAACTTCGCCGAGTGATCCTTTCGAACGCAGGATAAATGTAATAATTACAGTGAATCTAATGTAAAATTAAATTATTAATATTTTTTATAAATCGATATAAAAAACATTAAAAATATAATATTAACAAAAAACACGAGTTTGTTTGGTTCAATTATTTTAAAAACATGTGTAAAAATAAATATATTTATTTAATTTGCGGATGTAAATTAAAATTAAAATAATCTGAGATTGTATTAAATTGGACAACGAAAGTCACGGGAAGGAAGGAAATAAGGAAGATGCGATAGAAAGTAGACCAGCGCGAGTGCCAGTATGTACGACGAGAAACGGGGTCAGCTGCGGATTTCGCAGGGGCCACGCGAGGACCCCAGTGCAGTTACATAACAACCAGCACGCTCCTCGCCCTCATCACTCATCATGCTCAACACCTCGGGGTATCCACCGGGATGGACTAAATAAATATATCTTTGATGGAGGTATCATCAATAAATAATCTTATGACACAGACTACAAAATCGCACAAACATAAGTTTAAAAATAATGATAAAATACATATAGGTAAAAAGGAAAAATGTATACACAATCATATTTTTATTGTCAGTCTATGAATTTATCGATATAAAATTCGTTTCTCAAATTCGGTAAATTCATTATTTTGTAATAAACGGCAAAGCGAAAAACGCCCCATTCATACAGAAATTTATATTTTTAATAATATATCTGTAAATAAAATCTACCCTAGATTTAACGTAGTGTGGTGTGTGTAACTCTTAGTGCAAATTATTATTTTTCTAATTTTTACTGCCGATGGGAAGTCGTCACAAATAAAGCTAAATTCTAAATGATGTAAATAAACCTTAATACTAAGTCGTACGATATACAACTTTATACATTAGGCTACATATTATATTAAACGCGGTTACAAAAATATAGGTTTAATATCGGTTAACGATAGATAATTAACAGATACCCCGTTATCGATATAAATTAATAATATAACGTGATTTGATATAAAAATTATAATAATAATTGTGTTCCTCGAAAGCAATTGCGTTAATGGGAAGGAATCTCACGAAACTTAAGTTTAAAACTGGTGGAATAAATCAACTGTCAGAACTCGACAAATTCGAAAAAAATCAGGTCGTTTGAAACGTAATCGACAGTTCTGGTAAAACGTTTCTAGAACTTCTAAAAATGGAATCACACAGCTTCGCGCCGATAAAATATTCTGTCCGGTCCCGTTTCCGGCTAAAAAACAATGATCACTCTTTTAGCATATTCGCCATGGCTCTCAGAGCCTGGCTGGTGTGTGCAATCGTGGTCCAAACTGTTGTAGCTGGCAATCCTGACGCCAAGAGACTGTACGATGATCTCCTCAGCAACTACAACAAACTGGTGCGGCCGGTGGTGAACGTCACAGATGTGCTGAGAGTTTGCATTAAACTTAAGCTGTCTCAACTTATCGATGTGGTAAGAGAAACAATAACCTATTTCCTTCAACTGTCTATTAAATAATGTCAATGTGCTATAGCATCAATGAACCGTGTTTGGAGCAGAAGTTTCCTCAAGATGGTAAGTGAGTAGGTGGCCATTAATGAGGATAAAAGCTGTAAACGGTGGATCTCGCTCTCACACTTATCTCGCCGTTGTGATACATGATCTACAGTTTTCTGCTATCCTATTTATTATGGTAGTTAAAAAATACCTTCGTTTTTATGACTAACTGAAATATGGTTCCATGATAACTCCACACAGTGACAATTCAACACACTTTTAAAAAGTGATATAAAGTCATTAGAAACGATGAATTTTTTTTTAACCTAACCTAACCTAACCTACTTAACCCAGTTAATAGAGTTTTTGTTTCATAACTTTCCATGATTTTATATAACTTTTAAGATGCGATGAATTATCACCGGATGATTTATCCTGTTACCCTGAAATATATGTAGGTACACGGAAAAAAATGAGTATCGCTATTTTATTACAAATCTCTCCAAATTATTGGTAATCTTATTAAAAACTGGATCGCAGGCGCTTTTCGAATGATTTAATAGGTTTCATGAAAAACTTTTAGTAAAATACGAATATATTATCGCGATATCTGAACACGTGTTCAGAACAACACAACCTAACATTTTTGCATTTCGTCATAACATATTATTATGGCAAATGTAGGTGAATGAATACGTGTTCCGTGAGTGTAATTTACTATTTTTTTTATAAGAGAACAGCCTGCAATCCCTTTTTAACCGGATTAGCAATAATTTGACGAGATGCTTAATAAATTAGCAATTCTCATTTTACCCGTGTAGATCCTACAACCATACTAATAATTGTTTGTTATAGTTGACTAGCTGACTTATTTTTATTTTTTATTTTTTTGAAGGCCTTATTAAGATATACAAATCGGTAGTATATTATTATGATGTATCTCATGAGGTTTAGCCAGCTTTAGCAATGTGGTGCACAAAAATATATTTTTACGACTTGATCATAAAACATCGACTTTTCCCAACTTTCTATGCATATAATATGCTTGTATCATATATGAGTCAATTGGTATCAAAACTGGTCAACTCCACTTTAGGTGAATTTTCAGGAAACACCAAAACAAGTGCTGGATTTGACTATTTTTCATACCACAGCCGCTTTTTAAACCGGTTTCTCTTACAAAATATGCGGATATGACTGCTTTTGAAAAATAAGAACTGTTCTTTTGTTAATAATGAACACAGTTCAATACTTAGTTTATTTTTTTTAAATTTTGGATCTGACCAGTTTTGATACCAAACAACTCGTATGTAAACCTACTGGATGAAATTCTCTACGTGATAGTGAATATTCTATCAAAATACGTTGCGTAGTTTTGTATAACTGAGCGCACAGACAGACAGAAACGGATAGCGATTTTATGTTATACTATTTAGGGATGTTTGATTATTTTTATGTATTAATTAATGACGGTTGAAGTATTAATTTTATCCAGGATACTTATTTATTTTAAATCGTGATGAAAACAATGATTTCAAAAGCGTAGTTAGTTTCCCTTCATTTCCAACATTGAAAGAACAAAAACCAAGCAACAACTTAAAACTTTACGACTATGGAAAAAACCGTAAGATTTGGGCTTTAGTACAGAATTGCTCGCAACATTTGGTATGCCCATTTCTGCAAACAAAGGCCTCCATGCATGCTTAGATATTTTTGTCAGAATTTTCAACATACTTAGAAATTTGTAATAATCAACTGATTTCTACTAAAAACCGTAACAAGTAAGATTTTTTTATTGTAATAAAATAACAATCAAATAAGACATATATGTTGAAATGAAAAATTAGAGAAAAATTCATAATGCGAGTATTATACGTTTTAGCCGTAATTTTTTTAAGACATTTCTGATGAATAATGAGTCACAGACAGTGGCGGTTTTCTCTAAAGTGCGTTTGTGCGGCGAACCCCCATTAAAAAGATGAGATAATAAAACATCCTTGTTTTATAATAATATAAGCACATTATAGATAGCACGCTATTAAAATTTCGCCTTCAAAACCCGCGCCACCGAAAAATACGATACCCATTCCAAATTTGTGCGAGTTGAAATCCGCGCCAAACTCTTCATACAAAATAATCTTAGCCGGTACAGACCCTATGACGGTGATATATACAAAATTTGGTCTTTCTTTGCAAAAATAAGACAAATTGTGTGCGCCGAACACGCGTTATGATACCACGTGACCTCCGAACATTGACGAATGTAACCGAAGAAACCCGAGAACTTCGCGGCCGACGTTTAACCTTTGAACCATAGGGATGCAAGATAAGTGTTATTTTTTTATGTTATATTATAGTATTTAACTTTGTAGTCATTTTTGTACATATTTAGTTTTCTTGTTTCTGCATTTCTCCAACCGTTTGCTTATGGCATTTGTAAATCTACTACCTATTTTTAAATTTATTTCGTGCCACCTTTATTTGTTTTTTTTTTTATGTTTTAAAATATCTATTATATATTCTACGAAATTATTCTTCTCTAAAAAACAATAATAATTAGCAATATACCTACATTGAGTGCTATAAAAACATTAAACAATTTAATTCCTATAAAACTTTTCTCATTATCTAATAATTGTGTCTAGGTAAAGTGATTTAAAAACAATAATATGTAGGTACCCCTCCCACTAACTTTATTTAAGTTGTGTGACTGCTACCGTATTCGACTATTTGACGAAGGACAACAGTAAGTAAATTTTAATTAGATTTGTTTATCTTCTCTTGAATTTCTGAACCCCCTGTTAAAAAGACCACGAACCGCCACTGGTCACAGATCATATATTATATAAGAATCACTAACTTGGCGTAATTTAGATTTCTCACTTAATGCTTGCTTTATATTTTTCAAATTGTGGTCAATTTGAAAAAGATGCGGCAATTTGAAAAAAATTTACGAGATTTCGTGAATTTTTTGTTTATTATTTTTATATGAAAGGACCAAAAATGAGGTAACAATAACGTTTGTAATACATTTTTCTAATTAAATATGTACTTTTTTATATATTGCGTTATCAGTAATATTACTTACAAAAAAATAAAGTCATTTATCGTAAAGGCATTTTTATTTTTTTTTAGTTTGCATTCAAAATTAATTATAAAAAATATGTGTATATTTCTTATAATAAAATATGAGAGCGTATTTAATAACATTTCAAAAACACTTTTTAGTTGGTTGATACGCTCAGAAATATTCCATTTATTTGGATTGTATTTCAAAGAGGAAATACTCCAACTGTCTGACAGAATATGGCTGAGGTCTGATGAGGTAACACTACAATAAAGTAAACTCTATGTCGCAGTTATGTCAAACAAAGCAAACATTAAGAGAGAGCTACAAGCTGAAGATGTATATATTCTTGGTATGCCTTATAGCGTCACGAATATAGGTAATAGGCATTAAAATCGCATGACAAACGGAGTCTAGAAATGCTTGATTTCAACAACAAAAATAGTTTTTATTTATTTCGTAGCTATTTTTTGAAGATGTTTATTTTATGCGCCATACATTTCTATTAATGTATGGCTCATAAAATAAATAGCTTCAAAAATGCGCCATACAATTAATAAATATATTTTTTTAGTAGTTAACATTAATATTTTTTATTGAGTTATTGATTTTTTTATTTGTATTCTTCTCAAGGGAAACGATAGGAAAACCTTCAATTTATCTAAAGCATATTTTTTGGTATTCATAATGTAAACAAATTCGTTATAAAGATTAATCGAAAATAGTAATACAAAAGTACGTAATTATAAGAAAAAATATTTTTTTACAATTTAATACATATTTTGAATGAATAAATTTGTTTTAAAAAAAATAATGTTAAAAAAACTTATTTTTTTGATACGGTAAATTTATCGCAAGATATCTTAAATCCTTTGAAGTATCATAAAATAATATAAAGCGGGTTATAATTTCAAATATTCTGCGAATGTGGGCGCTTTGTACATAATTTCATGAGGGTGTTTTAAAATTCTTCTGTATCCCGAGCACCCGAGTCAAGTTTTAAATTTCCGCATTGTATTACGTCTCATGTAAAAAATCCTTTGTCAGAACTTCAATTTTATTATAATTGACGAAGTTTTCCTTCGTCTTTTAAAATTTAATAAAAGTTTTTCTAACCTCTCACCAGACTTTTCTTTACTAATTTCTTTGGCTTACTCAAACATAGGAGAATTATACATATCAACAAAAGGAGAGAATAATTTATTACTAAAAGTTTGAGAGATTCGACTCTTACGACCAGATTGTTATTAAATGTATTTATTTCTAAGAGTGCAAGGCTGATTTAAGCGTAATGAGTAAGATTAGGAAAGAGACGCTTAGATGGTTTGGTCATGTAGAGCGATGAGTGAAGAAAGAAGTTTAAGGATAAAATATAAGTATAAAGATAAGTCGGTGACGCCCGAGGAAGACATACTCGAGTCGGGCCATGTCAAAATTCAGAATAATATAAGAGTATTTATAAGACGATGTATGAATGTGAGTGAGGCAAGAAATGTGTGCCAAGACCGAGTTGTTTGGCTGTCCGTCCTCTCTGCCTACCCCTGCGGGGAAAAGGCGTGATGGCTAGATAGTTAGAAATGTAGAGTGTTTTCCCAGTTGCATGATTTGACAAAGTAGAAGGTTAAAAGTTATTAAGTATTTTATCTGTCACCAAGAAGACATGGCTGTGCCCTCAAGAAGTTTGCATTCAACAAGAAGATGGTGAATACAAAGTGTATATCTACCACTAAATATTATATAGCCTCTATTAATTGCCGGAAAAGTCTTACATCTTAAGAACTCATCTCTTCTTAAGTTATTATTGTTCACAATCTAGCCTGAATGGTTGAAGTTGTGTATATTGACCGCTTATCGGACACCTCGGAGGTGGCGCAAAAAGCAGCAGCATTGCCGACTGTCGGAAACATATTCTGACCGTGCTCGCAAATATCGGTAACTGATCAAAGATGACGGATTTCTTCAATATCTTATCAATGGCTTTATTGATCGTCTGTGCTAGACCTCCTTGACTATGAAAATATTATAATTTTGTTTTAATTTATATAAATTTAATATATTAATTTGTCGCTTTTAATTAACTGGAAGAATTTTTAATACGCACCAACTTGGCTGATTTAATTCAAATCATATTCTAATGAGTCCTCACATAGAAACATATGCCAAGTACGTAAATACGTAAAATCCTGTTAAAAATGTGATGGGAAGCCATTTCCTAGTAAAATATTGGTACATTCAGAATATATGCAGTGTTCATGAAGCTGCGCTTATCATGATAAGTGTCATAAGGAAATGCGAAAATATTAGAATTTTTATGAACACGTGTTGCGACATCCTTATAAAACATTCAAGTTTTACTGATAGTTTGTTAGAAAATCTGTCAATTCATTCGTTAAATGTCTGCAGTCCCATTTTTAACAAGAGTACGAATAATTTTACCAGAATTTTATAAATTAGCAATATTTTATATCATTAAATTTTCTGTGTGATTTTCAGATCTAGTTACGAAACATGGCTAAAGTTGTTTCAAGCAATGCCAAAGTTTTGATTTATAACGATACAATAAAGTATATCAGTAATTGCCATGTGGAATAGACACTGTCATTGAAAATAAAAGTTTAAACAGAAAACAACATAAAAGTTTTGCAGTTTGGTAATTATCATGATTTTCATTTCAGTTTTCTTTGCAGTTATTTGACCTCCAAAAAAGGACAATAAAAACCAAAATGGTCGTAATTTATTCAATCAAATCTCCTATACGCTTTTATACTTATTAGCTGGGGAGCTGCATATAAAACAAATCTACTTCCTGTTGAAATTGTTCAACGTCTAATTATAAAAATGATATTGACAAAACTAAGAGATTATCCAACACAACTAATTTGTGAAGAATTTAAAGTACTAAAATTTAGTGATCTTGCCCAAAAAAACATAATAATTCAAATAATGAAAGAAAAACAAAATCACAGCTTTTTAACTGAAAGTCGTACTCGTCAAAAACATATATTTCCTACACAAAAATGTAACACCACTTTTGATCAATATCGTTACACATCTTGGGAAAAAATACTTCAACAGCCTACCCGAAAATATCAGAACAATCAAAAACGATAAACACTTATTAAAAGTAAGTAAAGATAAGTTCAACGTAAAAATACCAAAATGATGAAACTAGACGAACGTCCTAGATGTGAACGTATCCTTTTCTGATTTTTCTGTTTCAGATTTTCGTTTAGAAATCGCTAATATTGTCTTCAATAATGAAATATTACAATTTGAGGTTTTATTCAATAAAGTTATTCCGAAAAATAAATATCTTTTAATTAATTATAAATTTTAATATTCATAATTCCTTAAATTAAAATTACAAACACTAAATATTCTTCATCTTGATGCTCACCGCTCTTCTAGACACAAGCGCAAGCTTCTATAGAAGAAGAACATAAAAAAAATCAAAAGCAGTGAACACTAATTTTACGAATTATTTTAGTTAAGATTAATGATTATACTCTGTGAATTGATTAATTATTTTAATAAAGAATAAATATAAAAATTTGTCTTTCAATAAAATGACAATAATTTGCGTTACTCTGAGTGGAAACAGGACTTTAAACGTCGAACGAACGGTAGCAACAAATTTATTGTGCAATGTTAATGTGCTCACAACCATGATACAACAATTTTCACACGAGTATCTAAGCACAGTTATATCACGTGAAATGATTTAAGTCCTGCAGCTATGTGGCTTAGTAATAATGCATGCAAATAGGGATAGAGCAGACAGGCAAATATCACCCCCCAGAGCCAGAAACAACATGCTTGCTCACACACATTTCTAATTGTTCAAACGTGGGGGTACTTCAAGTACACGAGTAATTAGCAAATTATTGTTTTCTAAAAAATGTCATTGAGAACATTTGTAAGCACTGTAAAAAAAAATGATGCACCCTCGAACTGAATACAGTTCTAACTGTTGCAAGATCAATCTAAAGTGAATTCTAACAGATGCACTGAAACATCGAACCGTTCATCGAAACTGGTGATAGATCACATAAAAAGCAGTTCCACCTAATGCGTTTATCCAATATGATAGGTACTGATATCACCCAATAAGTTTAAACAAGATAAGGATTCCTACAGGTACTTCAAAAATGACTCGGAAATATAGTTAGCTTAATTAAACAGAGGTATATACAAATACATGGTGGGGGGAGGGTTTCGGGGTTTAAACCCCCATCGAATTGCGGTGACAAATCCCCTCCCCCGAGATTTAATATTCATCATTTTACCAATTAGAGGCAGCATAAATTGTAATCAATAAACTACATGTAATCAAATAAAGAGGTGCAATGTTGATTACATGTAGTTTATTGCGAGTCCAGAGGATTATTATCGCATCTCAAATTGCATAACATTTTTAGACGACTCTATAAATAATTTGTAACAAATATTATTAAGGTAGAAATCCATTTTGGTTGGATTTAAAGTTTATTGCCAACCAATCCCAGGATACTTACGGTTTAGTTCTATTTGATTTGATTTCTTTTTATAAAAATTATCAGAATGGTCGAACCTTGACGAGCTGTGATAAGTTGGACAAAGTAATCGCTAGGCTGGAAAAATGTAAAATGGCCAAAATACGCTTTAAGCGCTGTGAAACATCGTGAAAATGTTATCAAATATCAAAACAATACAGCATTTATTAGCAATACAACCAGTGTCTACTGCAGTGAATAAAATAATTTTTTTCGCATTTCGCCGCAACGATTAAAATCACGTAAGAATTCTACACCGTAGAACAGATCAAATGTTTTGACTCTTCTGTTTATACAAACTTATAAATACATTCTAATCTATTTTAGACAACGTTCTTCAAAAAACATGGACATTAGGTAGTATAAATAATCCAATTATTTGCTGATGTTCGTAGTGTGTGGCTTCTTCAGAGTGAAATGTTACACGTACCTACCTGAACAAATAATTTTTCTTCTTATTTCAATTATGTATTTTCGCCAAGACAGAGTTGCTCTGTCTACTCCTGCGTAGCGGTGTGTTTATTAGTTATTTAGTATTTAAATTAAATTGTTTTAAAGTTAGTTTGTGTTTTTATTTATTATTCACATACACAAGTATCTAAAAAATTATCATAAACATTGGTTATGTAGTGGTACGCCACTACTTGACTCGAACGTTATTTTAGAAGTTTCCAAACAAGCTTCTTGGATTTTCTTTTATTTTTTTAATATTTGTTTCTGTAGCAACTGAAATGTTCGAGAATGTTTTATTTTCCATCTAGATAAGCGACAACGTGAACAAAATGGTTAGTACAGTACCAGCAACCGCGACATCGAGATCGAATTATTTTGCCTAAGTGACGCGTTTCGGAACATTCTCGAACCTTCCTTTCGTAAATCATTTTGTTGTATTTTCTACGTTTATTTATTATTTTCGGATGTATTATTAAAAACCGCTTCAGACAAATTTCGTAGTTATTTATTTATACAAAGAATACAGAACATAACTACAGGTATATACAGCTTACGTTTTATGTTGTGTACAAACCTCTATGGTTTTTTTTCTGCGGCCCTTTAAATAAGTAACATAATCTGAATTAAGATCTAAAGAAAATGTATAATGTGTATTCGGGGTCAGAGAAAAACTTGCGAAGTGATTAATGAGTAGGGGCTTAGTAGGGTTGACTCTGTATCTAAAGGACTCAGAGCCCAATGTCATAATATAGCCATGGGCGGTGTTGCGTCCACAATGCTATCCCGCAATAATTCCTCTTTAATGTAAACACTTTTATAGTAATGGAAAATGCGTAAATACGGAAATCTTAATACCGTTTTTTAAATGGGCTCATCTTCCTCAATACTGTGATTATAAAGTGTATGTTGTATAGCTAAAACTATTAGTTAAAAATACGGCTAACAATACTCGGAAGATTGTCCAACCGTTAGGAACAGAAAATATGTACGCAGATCAGCTCTCTAAACACAATCTGCCAAAAGATTATTCACACGACCTTTCGTTAAAATTGCACTGTCCACCTTTGACATTCGGAGCGTTAACCAAAATGAATATTCATTAAACTAGTTGATTGCTCGTAGATTCTACAAAATATTAAAAAAATATAGGAATACACAGTGATGTAAAAGGATTTACTGTGTACTTAAGGTTAAACGCGACACTGGTATAGTCTAGGTGTAGGTAGATGGCGTTTTTTTTTTTAATAAAATACTCTTTTGCAAGGAATCGCTCTACAATATTAAGACAAATAATTTTTTTGAGCCCGTACATACGCAATATGAATAAATAGTTTTGTTCGTTTGAAAACTCAATTCTTTCGAGAAAGGCATTAAAATATAGTATTTTACCGATGATTCAAACCAATATTGTATTTTTAATTGTGTTATTTACAGAAAAAATATTATCATATTTATATTGCGTATGTACGGTAGCAAACAAATAATTTGTCTTTATACTCTAAAGCAATACCTTGCAAAAGGCGTATTTTAATAAAATAATTTAACTAACACCATCTATAAATACTTGGAATACGCGAGCGTCGCATATAACATTATGATACACCGTTAAAAAAACCCACAAAACATATATTTTTGTTCACAATAGTAGGTTTTTGAGAACCACAATACTTATTTTTTGGTTGTCGTATTTATTCAAAATTATATATTACACATTTTTTTGAATACCTCGACACCAACAATTTTAGTGTTCTCTGAAATGCACAATAGGTAGCATGACAGTGTCTCTTTTGACAAAGAAATTACTGTAATATATATAATATATTTTTTAATTCAAAATACTTCTTTTCATTGTGAATTTGGTTTTCCATCGGAACTAGTGGGAGATCCGGATTTACGTTCAAAGGAAATTATAATAAGGAATTTCAGTCAATTTTTTTGGTTGTTAATGTTCACCTTTTAACTCAAATACCAATATTTTTTTTACAAATGTCTGTTTCATAGTCAAAATAATTTCAAAGTTTTCATTTTTCAAAGCCCGCCAGAGCCATCGAAATATGACGCGGTATGCCTCGGTTTTGTCGGTTAACGTTATGGTCAATCCCACTCGGTATGAGCACAAAATTTAAATATTTTGCATGATTTCCAAAAAATATGAATTCTTTTGAAATAATTTGTAAAAACCGCAGTAGTGACCCGTTTGCGAGTATCTATACGCAGAAAAAACTTGGGACAAAATTGCCCGCATTCTTAATAGACGGCTCTAAGGGTTTTAAACCCTTTTAAATGACGATATATTAATTCAGCGTTCGTTGTTATACGTTTTTTAAGCTATAATATTTTTTATTCAAGTTCCTTTATGAAAGTTGCTTAATTATTCTGATGGATTTATAGGCCAACTACACAGATTTTTATGAGCCTCAAGTTAGTGCACCATCATTTTCAAGTTAGTGCACCTTTCGATATACATATAGGAAACTTTTAATCACAATCTTTAAGATAGAAATATGTGTATAAATACGTGCATAATTACTTTTATTATTTCTAAGGGTAGAGAGCATGCTTTGCTGGGGTCATTTTCACGAAAATTCTTCGGCTAAAACAAAATTTGCTAGGCGGGTATAAGTACTGCCGCCCCGGGAACCGTTCATTGGATAACCAACATCTCTGCCATAGATCACCCAAGTGGTAAACTACGTTTGGTGTCTTAACAGGGGTGCACGGGTTCATGGGATGAGGATTGTCTTAAGTCTTAGAGATTTCTCGTATTTAGAGAGACTGGTTGAAGGAGATCTTTTCACCCCTGCAGCAGGACTCTCTTACCTTACACCGCAGTGGGAGGAATGAATTTAAACATCCGTAACTCCTGGACACACTGACCTCCAGATTCCTATCCACCCCTCATACCCTTTTCCTGCTAGCGTAGCTAACGTAAAACAATTGTAGATTTTTCCAGACAATTATATTCCAAACTCAAATTCAATCATACATTATGTCTCGGGCGTTTCAGTTTTGTTGGAACTGAAACGAGTTTGGAATATAATTATTTGTTCCTAATTCAAATTCAAGCATTTATTATGTCTCAGGCATTTCCACTATCCATAATATTTCCCCGTTGATATATGTGAGATTAAGTTCTCTGTAACTCACCGATTACTATGAACTATGATAACAAATAATACTGGAAGCTGTTTGGAGAAGTAAAGGATTAATATGGAATACCACACAAGCCCCGAGACGGCACTGGTTTGGATTAATTATGTACTCATTTGCAGATGTAAGATCCCTCCCTGAAACATCCGCCGAGATCATTTTGTAAAGTCGAAAGGGTTTATTAAATATCTCCATTCTCGTTGCTTTTGAGCGCGAGCGAATTCTTAATTACTTCTGGAGAAGTTTTTATGACTCGTGATTTAGAATTTGTTTTAATAGTTTGGGATAATTCAGAAAATGTATATATTTTTCACGGTTACGTTCCAATAAAAAAAAAAAAAAAAACAGAAAACGATCTTAAAGGTAATACTAAAAAAACATAGACTGACTGATACAGACCAAATATTCAACAGCTGTGACGCACTAGATATACGCCAATTATACGTTAAAACACTACTAAACTACATTTTTGACAAAAAAAATAAATTTCAACATACACAAAATATCACTAACAGATCAGTTAGACAAGGGTACAAAGAAAACATAAAAACTCCGACAATAAATTCAAGCTTTGGACAAAGACACTACCAATATCATGCTATAAAAGCATTCAACAGTGTAAAACTTGAAATTAAAATTGAGGAAAATAAAAATAAATTCACACACAAAATTACAAAATGGATTAAAGAACAAAAAAGACAATATTACCAAAATGTCATGGCATAAAATAAAAATAAAACCTACAGGTAACACACAAAACCAATATAAACACACAAGATTTTATTTTAAATGTATTATTTTCTCTTTAAATGTATTATGTAGATTATATTTTCATATTATGAAATGAAGGCCTCAGCACGGGCAAGCCACCCAGTGAGGCCAACATTACTTGAAAACTTTGAAATGTAAAAAATATTGTACCAAATAAAAAAATAACATAACTAATCAAAAATAATTTCTCTAGATCGAGAATAATTCGCAACTCGTTGACACGGATAACAACAAAGAGTATAAAAGACATGCCTTCTGTGTAATTAGTACTTACATGTTTTTTAAAAGAGTTACCGAAGTAACATGAACTGATATTTGAGTAGTGGAGTTGCAAAACCCGCTTTGGAAATTTGTGCTGTTTTGATACGTTTACAAAACGTGTTTAAAAGACAATGAAAATATAAATCAATATTTTGATGTGCCAAAAATAAGTATAGTTATTGCTTCAAACGAATATTTAAATAAACCTTTAATTGTACATTTTAAAATAAGCTGATTCTCGTACATAACATACTGCTCAATGCATAACACGTTGGGGAAATGCTTTCCACCGTTTCTGACGGATTGTAAATACGCGTCATCTGTTTATCTATTTTTGCTAGTTTCAGACATTTTTATAATTTTTATATGAATATCGCAATTGCTCCCAATCTTCTGGAGCAAGGGAGACTATGGCATCCCCAATTAGGGTATGTTGTGAGGCTGAAGGTTTTGGGGAGGGAAAGGAGAAGGGTAGAGGAAGGTGGGGAAGTACTTGGCTATTCAGATTTGGACACTAAACACTGCTAAAGCTATTTCAAGCAACGTTTCAGTTCTGAATGGTGTGCGATACTCAGAGTATCTTCAACTCTGGAACGTGCCGAAATTATACTATATATTATTTTAAATTAATAAATTGTCATAAAAATTAATCATATAAAGTTTGCTTGCGCACGCCGGGGTTAGAACCCGCGACCTTCGAATTGCTAGTCGGGAGCCTTGCCTCTCGACCACGGTGGCCGTCTACCTTCAAAAGTTCTGAAAAATATATATATACGCTTGCAAGCTTCATCTTATGAAAAGAGAGATGATTATAGTCGAAACATCTGACCCGTCAACCTCTCAGTTGTAAACACAATACATATAAACACAAAAATTTCGTTTTCGTGAAAATGGTTAAACGTGGAAAGGCTGTTTTCCCATGGGATACCGTAAAAAGATTAAATGCCACTCAAACCTTTTTTCACCGCGTTCCGGTCAAAAAATTCCTCCCCAGTGTATTTAAAATACACGCGTCCTGTTAGTGTAATTTGATAAAAAACTATTTAAATACCGCGACCTTAAAGTGACTGAGTTCTAGCCATCGTTAAAACAAAGAGTAGTTGTAAACAAGCATTAGAGAGGAATTGGAACCGATCAAATAATAATGTTATTTCCTAGCCATTGGCAGTATTTAGTTATATTATTTAAATAAGCTATTTTCATTGTAGTATCAAATACCATATCGTATTATATTGGGGTATTTGACAGTAGTACAGGGTTTTCTAATAATAGGTGTTATTTCGAATAGCCCGCTATTTCGGTAGATGTTACTTTTGAAGCTGTCATTTTTTGACATTTGACAAGTAGAAACTACACCATTAATAAAAAAAATGTAACGATACACGCTTCAACAACGCATTGAAATTATTAAAATTCACTCGTGTGAATCAAATGCAAATCATCTTGAGTGATGAGTCCCATTTCCACCTCAGTGGCTTCGTCAACAAGCAAAATTGTCGCATCTGGGGCTCGGAAAACCCAAGAGTTATTGTTGAAAAGCCTTTCTATCCTAAACGTGTGAATGTTTGGTGCGGTTTATGGTCCGGCGGAGTCATTGGATCTTACTTTTTCGAAAATGAGGCTGGAGCAACAGTTACGGTGAATGGATTGCGCTATCGAGAGATGATTAATGATTTTTTATGGCCGAAATCGGATGGTATTGATCTGGACAACGTTTATTTTCAACAAGACGGCGCTACGTGCCACACAAGCAACGAAACCATTGATCTTTTACGATTGAATATCAAAATAACACCTCTTATTGGAAAACCCTGTAGTTATATTATTTAAATAAGCTATAATATTAGGGTATTTGACAGTAGTAGTTAAAATATTTAAACAAGATATTACCTGTTAGATTAGTGCGTAAACGATGTAAATATGATATTTACAAATTATAATTTGGGATGCGGGTTTGGGTACCGGGAAATATTTATTACATAAAAAACACCTTTGCCGTAGATCACACCTAGTCGTTTGCTAAGTTTGGTGATTTAGCAGGGGTGCCCGGGTTCATCGGGTGGGGTGTGTTCAGTATGCACCTGCCCGTCAACTGCATGGCGTGCTAGATCGGAAGAGGCTGGTTTAAGGAGACCCCTTGACCTCTTCAACTGGTCGCTCGACCCAGCGCCTTGCGCCGCAGTGGGAGGGATATATTCAAATGTCTGTCACTCCTGACACATTGATCCCTAGATTCCTACCCAACCCTAATATCCATTTCCTTCCCAGAACTTCCTCTCCTTCCTATCCTTAAAAAAGAACATGCCAAAAGATGTAAAACTCCTGTGTGTGGTTAGTGTAAAAAAACATAGCAGTTAATAATAATAAATAATATTTGGATGATTTTTATAGCGCCGTTTTTGTGCAAAATCACCTCAAGGGCACTGTGAAGTTAAGCAAGTCAGCTATTTATTTTTTTTAAATTTTTTTATTATATTTATATATATAAGTGGGTACAGGTATAATATGAGTACATAAAAAATATATTTACATTACAAAATATATTTATGTTCGCAATCTCACCAATGAAGAAACTGGTTCTTGTGCTTGGTGAGAGAGTTACACTAATTATAAGAAAAATAGAATATCATTATGCTATAAGTAAGTATATATATGATAGGAACAATATATAAAGAGACAAAATATAAATACAGTGGAGATGAATATAGACTGATAATAAATATCAATGAATGAAAAAAAACATGCAATTATTTAGTAAATTATTTCTGAAAGAGTAACTTCAGTTTTAGTTTAAGTATGTTAATATCCTTTAATTTCTTTATTTCAATCGGAAGATTGTTGAAATACCTTATTCCTAAATATTTATAGTTATTTTGCATTTGTTTGGTATTACATTTTGGAATTTTGATATTGTATTGATATCTTTTAGATAAGTGGGTTTCAAATTTTTTGATTATATTATCTTTATAAATTTGGATAATTGAATTTTTCTTGAATATATCTTCTACTCGGGGCACCCCGAAATCTGTAAATAGCGTTTCTGTTGGATACGTGGAGGGTTTCTTGAGGATTACTTTGAGGATTAGCTTCTGGACCACTTTGATCGGGGTTAGAATCTTATTGTATGACCCCCCCATCCAATAATTCCGTATTGAATTAACGACTGGATTAGTGCGTAGTATACTCTTTTTAGGTTATTTCTTTTTAAAATATTTCTTAATCTTATGAATATGTATACACACTTTCTGATATGCTTAACTAATTCACAGATATGTCTTTTCCACTTCATTGTTCTATTATCACTCCGAGATATTTAATTTCTGATACTGAGTTCAATATTGAACAGCCTTGGATACATATGTTTTTATAACATTTGTTATTGTGAATAATTATTTTAGTGTTAGGGAGTGTTTGTAGTTTGTTAATTGAGAAATGTATATAGTATGTCTTGTTAGTGTTCAATGACAGAAGATGTGTATCAAGTTATGATTTTAAAAAATCTATAATCACAAACAAGTATTAGTGGACCAGTTAGACGAGCGTACATACAACACATAAAAAAACTTCGTCAGTGAGTTCAAGCTTTGGACAAAGACACCACATATTCCAGTTAATAAAAGCATTTAACAATCAACAAAATGAAAAAAAAAATGGGGGAAATAAAAAAATTTTCACCAACAAAAATAAGATATGAATTAAAGAACAAAATGGGTGATATTACAAAACAAATATCCTAAAATAATAAAACATGTACAATAAAACCGTACCTACGCATTGCCATTTAAAAAAAATAAAATTATATCTTACTAGATGACTTGTGGTAATATTTTGGGCTTGTGAATTCTAGTATAGGTACCTCTCAACTGGATGCATTATAAAAGTGGAAATACTATTATTGTATTATAATAAGTATTTGTTTCACTTGATCGTCCTCGACTTCTTCAACTATTCACATCCAAGTCATATATTGTCGTTACACTGCTTTCTTCATTCATTGCGTGCGCCTAATTTTACCACAATTAATAATTTTACTGGTGTCTTTTCTACCATTTCCTTCATATAATAGAATGAAATCCATATTTTTACTCCATTTAATATAATGAAATCCATATTTTTACTTCATTCAATAGAACGAAATCCATATTTTCACTTCATCTAATAGAATGAAATCCATATTTTTACTTCATCTAATACAGAGGTTCCCAAACTTTTTTGCCCCGTAGACCACTTGCCAAATTGTTTTTTTTCCGTAGACCCTCTGCCTGCCGAATATTGAATTTTACTAAAACTATTAACGTCCCATGTGATAATCATTTATTTTTTTAGTAAAAATATTCCCTTCCCTTGCCTGTCTTTACATTGTGCAGACAGGGGCACCCTTGTGAGTTATTACACCAAATGAAAATGAAGCAGGATAAGCAACGGGAATTTCTTTCTGTAGCTAGCCCTACAGAACTGCCCGCTAAGTTCTTTGTCAGTGCTTATTCCGGTCAGTTCTTCTTTTCACATGGTATCCGATTCTTCAACGTTGCATTTCCATAGTCAAAATGTTCTTAAACTTAGTTTTGAAGTCTGTGTGAAGTGCATTTAATTGTTGAACGTCATTATTAACCTGGACGTTTTTCAAAAACAATTTGGGGAACTAGGAAAATTCGCGGCTTCCAATGTGCAATTTTTTGCTTGAATATATTAATTCTGACAAGAAAAGGAACGTAGACTCTATTTATAACCTCAATTAACAACTTTACGAAATATAAAAATACAAATACCAAATAAGTAATTTCTCAGTATATTATATTTGTGTTAGGTCTATTGAGTCATTTACGGAACTTGAGGTAAATGGGGGTCCGCTTGTATGTACCCCCATTTGAATCTCGTGGACCCCCAAATTTTTTTCTGGCTGACATAGACCCTCAGCATGCCGATATCGACCCCTGGGGGTCCATATAGACCACTTTGGGAACCTCTGATCTAATAGAACGAAATCCATATTTTCACTTCATCTAATAGAATGAAATCCATATTTTTACTGTTAAAAAACTACATTATATCGACTATAATTCGAATTCATATCTCATTCCAACGCAGAAATAAGAGTTAAGTCTTCCTCGGGCGTCCCTGACTTTGTATACCATTCACTAATATATACCACAATGTCACTATAAAAAACTTACATTACATCTTTTTTTATTCGACTCTATCTCATTTCAGTTCAGAGATAATGCGTTAAGTCTTCCTCGGGCATTCCCGACATCTTGTACCATTCCAACTACCCTCTAATAATAATAATAATAACATGGCATTTATATAGCGCAGTTTAGTGTCATTTCACTTCGAGTGCGCTTTACTACAACAAACTTAAAAACGGTAATTCAGTATTAGTGGTCATGTTCTTAAAATAATTCATCCAGTGTGCCTAATCCAATACAGATCAAATATTATAACACTAGTATAATGTTTATACAAAGTGATGACAAAACTTAAAATAACAATAACAGCAGGACAGGACAAAACAAGAACATAATATAAAATAGGAGGCAGTTTGTGCTCAGAAATGAAAATCTTCTGAGCAGACATTTTAAAAGGGTACAATAAGAGGCAACCGAAACCAAAAAATTACCGGAAGTTTTGAAATATGGCTTATTATAAAATATTGAAAATAAGTTAAGGTTTATGAATTGTAAGATTTTTTAAATAAACACTCCTGACACTTATAATAAAGCTAGTAAAGTTAAAATTTTAAAGTTGTTGTTTCACATGATCGTGCCATGTCTTTCTGGGGCGTCCCCGAATTTTTCTACCATTAATTTCATGGAGTAATGTTATACAATTCATTTATTCTAAACACTCCTAGCTCTAATAAGAACAAGCTTTGAAATTGTCAGCAAAATCGAACCAGTAGTTTTCGAGTTTATAGGGTACCTACCTACCTACCTACACATTCGGATATTGCCTTTCGTATAGATCAAACTACATTTTTTTTTCTCTGGAGTCGAAGTTCTATTCCACAGAAAATTCAAACGGTTGGTTTTTGTTTATCTATGGTGGATTTATTCGCGTTTATTAACAACACAGCGATTAATGAATTTTAAGACCACCTGATAAATGTGCATTTCCGACGGGCGGAGTTCGCGTGCCAACGGCTCGGCTCCACCCCTGTGCACCGGTTTGGCCTGCTTTATTGGTGCGCATTGCGGATCACCGTGGCCAGGGTGCATCACTTGTTCATGTTGCAGGAGTGGGAACTTCAGATCGGCTGATCAAATATCCTAATTAAAAATTGAACACCAAATCGGTTCTCACGATAAATTGACAGGCCTTATTAATAAAACATCAATTTAAGGGTTTCATGCTAGCTCAACACAGTGACTATTCAACACACTTTTAAAAAGTGATATAAAGTCATTAAAAACGATGAAATTTTTTTTAACCTAACCTAACCTAACCTACTTAACCCAGTTAATAAAGTTTTTGTTTCATCACTTTCCAAGACTTTATATAACTTTTTAAAGATATGATGAATTATCATTTTGATGATTTATCCGGTCACCCAAATAACCATGTACAAATAAATTTCATTTTTTTCAACAGTTGTACAAAATTATAAAACAAATACATAAATATATCACGATGATATACAGAATTGTCGTTGTAATGCAAAAATGTTCGTATTTTCATGGAGACGTGTTCCGACATCATGATAATATATTCGTAATTTAATAAAAGTTTATTAGGAAACCTGTTAATTCATTCGAAATACCTGCAATCCTGTCTTTAACCGCATTTACGGATATAATTTGAAGAGATTCTTAATAAAGTAGCAAAATGTCATTTTTCTCCGTGTGTGTTATTGCAGATTTCATAAAACTAGTAATTGCACTTTCAGTATTGCACTGATGAGAGACTACCATTGACGTTGTTTGAAATGGCTTTAACGGTGTTTGGTGACTATATCTGAATAGCCAGAACTCACCTTCATATCCCCATCGTATTTCTCTCGCTAATACATTCAGCCTCATAACATACACCGATTGGGGATGCCGTAGTTCCACTAAGCCAAATGCTTAAGTTGTATTTAAAGACACTGTGATTTTTTTTCATAATATATAAAATAACAGAAAAAAGGTGGTTTTAATAATTTTCGGAGCTTACTTTACAATTTTTATCGAGGGAATTTCATAAGATCGCCTTTTCGGCTTTACAAATGTACAGATATTATCTTCTAAAGTAACATATATATTTTTATGAACTTAAAAACTTACGATATTATTTTAAAAAAATATTGGAGAAAACACAGACACAGATAGTAATAAACATGACAGTAAAAAACATTAATTTGAGAAATCGCCTTTTTCTCTATTTCTCATAGATTCACATGTATTAAAATAATAACAATAAACCTTTACAAATATAATATTACGAAGTAAATTATATTCACAATTTTTAATTATAAAATAGGAGAAAGCGCACAATATCTATTAACAAATGTTTCCAAATATTTTTTAGAGAATAGAGGGTATGGTCTACTATAATTCGAAAATGTTATTAAGCAGAAAAGTGAGAAAGTACATAGTGTATGAAGGAAGTATGGTAAAGTTGTTGTTTTATAGGAAAATAGTGTTCAATTTCAATCAATTTACTACTAAAGGTACTGCGTGTATCAAAAAATATGTCGAAATCATTCAACTTTAAAGAAAAATATGTTATTGATCGGTAGAAATTCGGAATGTGGTGGATTAATCCAGATGGTTGGGAGCAGTTGGGACACACTCCTTGCCTCATTCACATTCATACATTGTCTCATACATACTCTTCTATTATTATGACTCTTGACAGACAGTTTCACAGTCCAATTAATCTAAATAGTCTGATTAAAAACCTATTTTTATGCAATTAATATTAAAACAATTTAATTAACTTTCAGCAATATATAAAATTTATGTGAAACCGCACAAGAGTCCTAACTGCTCCCAACCGTCTGGAGCCAGTAGGACTATGTCTTCTCAAATTGGGGTATGTTGTGAGGCAGAAAGAAGGGGGGTGGGGTGGGAAGGAGATGGGGAAGAATGTGGAGAAATACCTGGATAAAAAAACTTTTGACTTAACGTTTAAATTCTGTATGGTGGTCTTACACGAGGGTGATACTGAGATAATCTTCAACAATGGAAATATATATATTTCGTGTAAGACTACCATACAGAATTTAAACGTTAAGTTAAAAGTTTTTTATCCATATATGTATATATATATATATATATACATATCATAAGCACTCAACCAGGGCAATAAGCCAAACTATACCAACTGGTTATTTCCAATTTAAATTCATCTCTTGGACATAGAAATATTAAATTTCACTGTGCGAAACTATATAGCGCCCTATCAAATCAAATAAAAACTAAAGTTTAAACATGGCTGAGAGAACAGAGTGATATTCAATTTTTAACTTATGAAAACAATATAAAGACATCTGGATAATCAATAGAATCAGAAGAGGAAACCCAATGAGGTCTGTAAAAGCTATTACATTATTCTTACACACATTTCTTAATAATGTACTCATTATTAAGGAATTACAGTAAGTTATACACTATATAACTTACCGTAATTACAGTAAGTTATATAATATATAAATTACTGTAAATACCCATTCAGTCAAAATCATGTTCAAACTTGCTGTGTGCAAATCATGTTCATACTTTAAAAAAATTTTCCAAGCGACAACAAGGATTACTTACACAATTATATTAATTGAGATAATTATGACATGTTATAATAATCTATTTATTATGCAGAAAGACCCTTTTATAACCTCAACTTAATTAAATCATAAAAGTGTAATACTAATATATATATATATATATATATATATTAGGAAACCTTCGCACAACAACTTCGGTCACCAATATGGATTTGAAGTTAAAAAAATATGGAGAATAACGATGCTATAAACATATTTTGAAAAATGTTATTTATGAATGGACTACACAAGTACACAGTCCAACATTTTATAACAAATAGTCCATTTAACCTAATCCCCTTACTTATAACGCGGTTTACATTTAACGCGGCGCATAACATCGGAACCAAAGATATTAGAAGAACGAGATATGCTATGTTGGCCGCCGGACCGTAGGCGGAGTACTACCTAATTAGGGTACTTTGAATGCTATCGGGACGTGTACGCACAGAAATCTGTTCTATGTATTAGTGCGGATACCTTAGCGTAAGCGAAGGCGTGCCGTAGTATTGGTGAACAAAACCGGCGACACTGGGCAAAACAATTCCACACAGTATGAACTGCTCATAGCACATCTCGTTCTTCTAATATCTTTGATCGGAACAGTGAAAAACTTGACTCATTACCACGGCGTTTGTATGTGGTTGCCACAGATTAAACCCTACAAATTTATGATTAAAATGTCAGCTCACGACTGCTAGTTATATTGTTGGAAGTTTTAATACCACAATAGACATCAAAGTTTTCTAATTCAGCACGTATGTGCAGTATTTTGTACCGTCGCCAGTTTTAGCTTTTTAGCGCCCTTAGTGCTCTAAGAAGAAAAAAATCCTTCCTTTCCTTACGCACGTTCATTTCGAAAATGCTAATTTATAAACTAACATCAAGCTACTTTAAAATCAAGATATCCACAACCACAATACTCAGAATAACAATAAGATCTACGAAACACTACGAAATATTGAATAAAATCTCTTAACTATATTTCCTACACACTCTATAACTCTCTTCCAGATATGTATAAAAAAGCACATATTTTTTAAAAACATTCTATCCCCTGTATTTATAATCGAGCATAATCTATTTTTACCAATGTATTAGTGGGTAAGTAACTTCTTATAAATTTTTACCTTGGCTCTGTGCTATGCCTGTATGTATATCCCTGTCTGTTTCTTTTTTGTTTTTTATCGCTTGTTCTGCTTAACCTCCCTTTTTTATTTATGTAATGTTTTGTATTTGAAACTTATAATTATGATACTTCTCTATTTTTGTACGGTTTCGTATGTGAAAATTATATTTTTAATGAAATAAAGAAACTTCTAGAGAACGAGGAGGTCCTTAACTAAACTGACCTATTCCCATACTGATGGTAATGAAAGCCCTGAAATTCTCGCCAAAATAAAATAATATGTACCGACCAGGGTATCGATTCTCCAATCCAAGCCGCTCGCAATCTCCGTCGAAAGTACATACATTGGTCGACATACTTATTCTTAGTCTCGCCGAAGGTACATACTTATATACGCCAAACGTCAAAAGTACGAGACAAAATACTAGTTTTATCTGTGACAATTTAAAAAAAAATTATTAGGCTCACACACCTATATATCGACTGCATAATTAATATCGAATTGAGAATGTTGTAGACCTGTTTAAAAATACCGTTTTAGTGACTTAACGAAATCTTCATAATTTCTTTTCTGAAACGTATGAGTTTATTTCCATGGTCATCTATTTTTAATGCATTTAATTTTGTAAATTATATAATATTTTACACGATTTTAATTTAATTTGCTAATTTTACAATTTAAGGAAGTGAGTTTTATTTAATAGTATTTCACACGTGCGTAACTCATGCTTATTTTATAAATCAGTTCTTGCTTTACCATTTTTTCTACGTACGACAAATAATTAACTATACAAATTGATTTTCAAGTAAAAGCCCACTAAGGCGTAAATAAATTTGAAAAAGGTGATGAAGATAAAATAAAACATCACCCCTTAAAAGAATGAACCAGGTGCTTCATTGCAAAAGATATACTAAATAAATATTATAGCACGGCGGTGTGCGTCAAACGAAATTTCCTTCCTTCTATTTTTTACAAGTAATACAAATATTTCTTCAAAATCAACCTGAAACACGCTATTGCTCCCTTCCATTTCGCTTTCCTCTGACGAAGATGGCAATTTATACTTCCTGAAACCTTTCAATCCAATTTCCCTGGCGGCTGCCGTCTTCGTCAAACATAAAACAAATATTGTATGGTAAAATGTGCGCTCGCTTACCCACAAATATTACTTGGACGACCAAAACACGAATCGGGAGCGTCGTAAAACTTATGAACACTATTTGTTACGTCCTTGGAAATATTTGACATCGTCTCAGGACATTTGCTAGTTTCTTTACCAGCGTGCACCAAAGTGGTACCGAGGGTATTCGAGGATGTGTCGGAATGAACACTTTTTAGCTTTAATGACACAAAATCAAGCATTTAAACATCGTTTTTAATCACTTATTTGGTACCAGCTGATATGTACCCCGCGTTTCTGAGGGTTATCCTTAAGAGTTAGACATATATCATTATAATCTTTTCTGCAGGCCTTTTTAAGATATACAATTCGGTAGTACATTATTTTGATGAATCTCTTCAGGTTTAGCCAGCGTTAGCAATGTAAGCGCCCGAACATTATATTTTACTATCTGATTACAAAACATCGACCTGTCTCTACTTTATATAAATATAATATGCATGTATTATATATAAACCTTCCGGAAAAAAAATTCTAAATGAAAACAAAACTCTATCGTAGTTTGGAAGAACTAAGTGCACAAACAGACAGAAGCGGATGGCGACTATGTTTTATACTATTTAGAGATGTGAGCTCTAACTATACAAGACTAACTATTTAATCGATAACCGTTACCACATAAACACCACAACACTAAAGTAGGTACTCAATATTGAACATCAGGGAATAATTATTTCTGGAGATGAAATTCTTGGATTAAATTTTGGGTAATATTACACCCCAAGTTAGATTTTAATCGGAACTAAACCCAAATTACAAACCCCCTTAATCATGTTTTAATTTTTATACAACTGATAAACAACTATGTATGGTACATTAATAGATATTTATAGAACTGATAAACAACCATGTATGGCACATTAATAGATATTTATACAACTGATAAACAACCATGTATGGCACTTTAATAGGTATTTATACAACTAATAAACAACTATGTGAGGCACATTATTATATATGTATACAACTGGTAAACAATCATGTATGGCACATTAATAGATATTTATACAACTGATAAACAAACATGTACGGCACATTAATATATATTTATACAACTGATTAAAAACTATGTGAAGCACATTAATGGATATTTATACAACTGATAAACAACCATGTGAGGCACATTAATAGATATTTATACAACTGAAAAACAACCATGTGAGGCACATTAATAGATATTTATACAACTGATAAACAACCATGTGAGGCACACTAATAGATATTTATACAAATGATAAACAAACATGTACGGCACATTAATAGATATTTATACAACTGATAAACAACTATGTATTGTACATTAATAGATATTTATTAGTGAAGTCCCAAGTGTTTACTCTTATAATTCCCCAGTTTATAAGTACTTTGTCAAAAAAGCTAATCAATGAATGCAACTGACATACGTAATAGTATACAAATTACAACAGAAAACACATCTCGATATCCCTTTAAATATTGAAACATTGATAAAAATCTGCGCTCTTCCTGCGCTTGATTCATTCCCGTAAAAAACGTTGCAGTATCAGCCTGCTCGGCTTCGTATATCACACTTTATAGAGGGTCACGAACACGCAAACATAATTTTGGTCGATTGCCAAGTCAATAAACTATACATTCTCTTCTGAAACTGGGACACCTTGTTGTTGATCCTCTGGACTCCGGACCAGTGATTCCCAAATGGGAGCCCAGCCAGATGGTACAAATGCCAAGAGGTATGAGGTGGCATAGAGAGCTGGAAGTATTGTGGAAGGCTTGTAGCTCACTGTGCAGCTGAGCATGCTAAAATTAATCTTTCTGTATGAAATAAAAACAGCTTAGTGAAGTTATTAATGAAATGATTTTAATTTAGAGACATTAAAAGAACTGGCTCGTTAAACGGCAGTATACAGCCTGGTTAGAAAGCCTTAACTATTTTTCCTGCTTAAAACTTAATCATTATAACGTTGTGGGAAGCACAAGACAAAGCCGGGGTTCTGAAAATGAGTATCAAAATAAAAGACATTACAAAGTTTGGGAATCACAGCTCCGCTTTATCTGCCTCTATATTTTTTTGCTTAGCACACTTCCTGGTTTCCCAAACTTTCTGGTGATACTGCTTACCTACAAAGGAATATGGTTGTACTAGTAGAATGTGAAATACAAAAAAGTAGAGTAATGTTGGTCGAACAAATAAGTGTGTATAAAAGTGAGTTTTTCGAAAAGTCACAAATATTATTATTTTTGAATTTTCTCGGCCAGGTCAGTTGTAAACCATTTCGCACAAGATGAATCTTTAAATATTATAAAATAAAATCGATATCCACGTTTGTCTGTTTGTGCGCTTAGTTCTTCTAAACTACGCAACGGATTTTGATAGAGTGTTTACAATCTTTTATAATTTTTTTTCCGAAAAATACACGTATATTATTGTTGTGTTCGTACAAACAGGTCTCCAACTCGTCTTGGAAGGAGTTTATAAATAACTGGTTCTTTTAGATTAATCAGGGATTTATTAATACTCAGCCTAACGACCTAACGACCTAACTAGAAGTTGGCTAAATGGAATTTGAATCAGTAAGTTTCTCTGAGAGCCTTCCCACTGGCCCTGGCGACTACTGGCCACTAGCTCCATCTTGCGGACTTCCGCGCAAGCTCTATGCACTGCCATCTGTGCGTGCATCTATGAAGCTCTTACTTCCCAGCAATTATATTTATAAAAAGTAGAGAATAGTCGATGTTTATCTGAGAATTCAAAACTTCAAAACTTTATTCCAAATCATTCACAACCCCGAGCAACGCCGGGCGCGCGTCAATTAGTATATTATAAAAGGAATAGAATAAGTTTTTTTTATGCAATCATAACTATGAATATTGAGGTACTCGTTCATACTTAATGTGATTGAACATTTAAAAAAACCAATCTTCTTCTTCTCCCTAGCACTATCCCAACTCATTGCCTAGGTAGGCTGTTGGGGTCGGCTCTTCTCGTTCTCAGGTTATAGCTTCTTCGGTTCTGAGTGTCGCTTTCATCTAGGCCGTTTCTTTGTAGGATTTTGGAGCATTGGGTCATCCAGGAGTTCTTTGGTCTACCTCTGGATGACTGTCTTTGAAGCTCTATAGACATTGCCTGCTTCACTGTGTGGTCTGGTGGTCTCCGTCTTATGTGCCCATACCATCTTAACTGTCGTTCCTCTAGCTTACTGTTTATGTCAGTGACACCCAGGCTACCACGAATGCGTGAGCTTTTAATTTTATCTTTTAATGATACTCCTGCCGTCCATCTAAGCATTCGCATTTCTGCTGATTCGAGTTGCCTAGAGTAGGAGTTGTACACAGTCCAGCATTCGGAGCCATACATTATCGCGGGTCTAACAAAAAACCAATATTACTAGTTATTACATATTCATCGTCGTGGGACAATTAAGTCAGGTGTTTGACTGCGTTAGTGTAAAGCGAGATAGTTGTGTTATACATAGTAGCATAAAAGTCCATGTATTAGCTTCATCTCTGTATCACATCCCAGCTCGAAACTAGATAGCACGTATGTGTAATCTCAGTAATCTAAACAATAAACTAAATAATCTAAACTCAGAGTGTCATTATATTAATAATTCCGAAGCATTAATATAACAGTGGCCAAACCATTATAAAATTTACTTCACAATCTTCTGCTTCCCACCTACTCCCCCTCCCACTCCCTCCAGTCTCACATGATGTTAAAGTTCTCAATATATTTATCTCGCAATGAGTTTAAGATCATAACTAATCATATTATTTAATACAATGCAATAATTGAATACATTTTCTCAATTTTTATTTGTTGGCATAACTTTATGAGTAAAACCTCAAATTGTAAAATTTAATTATTGAAGACAATATTAGCGATTCCTAAATGAATATTTGAAACAGAAAATTCAGAAAAAGATACGGTCACATCTAGGATTCGAACCCAAGACCCTTGCATTGCTGGGGCACCGCTTTACCAACTGAGCTAATGGGACCCTTTCTCCTTCGGTCATATTTAACTGTATCATACTACGAATAAGAACTACCGACATTGTCTACATTTTTCTCACAGCACATTTTATTGGCTGCTATCTTTATGTATGATCGCAAGATTCAACTCAAACTAAATGCAATCTAGACAGTGTCTTAGATAAATATATGTTATTTTAATTTTAATGTGCGACATCTATTGACATTATCTGCAAGTCTAGGATGAATTTGTTGGAATAACTTAATGAGTAAAACCTCCCAAAAGGCAAGGGTTCTGGGTTCGAGACTGATTTTTCTGTTTCAAATATTCGTTTAGGAATCGTTAATATTGTCTTCAATAATTAAACACTTTTTAGAGGTGTTATATAAATCACATAATGTATACTATCTCTTAAAAGCGCCGAAGATAAGACATGCGAAATTTCTGCCAGTTGGAAAAAAGATTTTCTTGCGAACTCGGCTTTTTGGCAGCGTTATACTTGATATCCTCCAAACCGACTGTAAAAGCTTCAGGAAAGCAAAAATTGAGGTGGGTGAGTTTTGCAGTCAGTTGAATGCCAAACGAATTATTTCTCAAAAATGTGTTTTAAAATCATATTTTCTGAAAGCATAATCTTTTTGTTGTTGTTGTAAATAATGAAAGAAAAATATTTTGAATACTTGACGTACATAATTGAAGTGATCAAATTATTATTAAAACTAATTTTAATTAAAATGTGCCAACAGTGTTGTTTTTGGTAGGTACGATATAAATGTGTTGTGATGATTAAACTATTTTCATTATTTTATTTTGTACAAAGTTACGTTTCTCACATTTAGCGATAAGAATCCAGGTTTTGAAAAATATTTAAAAAAATTTATTGTGATCAAGTTTAATTTGTGGTATCATTTTAATTACTGGTTTAAAAAAAATTATAGTATATAATTCAATTTAATTTAATTTTTTTTTTTTGGAAAATACTTACTTTGGACCTTTTGTTAACATCCAACATCTTTGTATTAACAACATCTTAGCCAAGGTTGTATTTCAGTCACGTAGATACTGATTTCTTTTTCGTCCTTTTTATCTTGGAAACATTTTTCACTGTATAAAACATATCGCGTAAACGTTTAAAAATACGGAGGTTTTGTGTTTACCAGCCAACGGATACGCGGATAGAACACGCAAACTTTAGCCTTTGTAATCGAATGAAGCACGATCTGGATCTAGGTATTTTTCGAAATAATCAACACAAAACAATTATTCAGATGTAATTTTATATTTTTTTAAAGCACGCTCTTGTTGAATCTGCTCTTCTTAATATATAAAAAAAATCAGCCGAAAAGTAGTCAAACGATATCGCTGAAAATTTCAAAGTCTGTTCTTATTAGTGCCAAGAATGTTTGGAGGGTGGTTTGAATGGTGGAAGAAGTCGAGGACGCCCGAGGGATACTTAACGCAATATCTCTGCAGTCGAAGTAATGTAGTTTTTTGACAGTAACATTGTGGTATACAGTAGTGAAAGATGAAAGAAGTCTGAGACCCCCGATCAAGACATTAGCAATAGCGAAGCATTGTGGAGTATTTATTATATTAGACGGATAATAAATGCGAAGATATTTATTGTTCGTGTGAAAGTAACCGGGTTAATGAACAATCTCTCTTAAGCTAAAGACGCATTACCAAAGATAATATTTTATAAAGTGCCTTAAATGGACTACGTAAAAATAAGGATTGAGCTTTGGGGGCTCATTTAATTGATTTATTATGAAGAAAGCTTTCTAAAGGATATAACACTTCATTAAAATATCTGAAAGGGGGTTAGTAGTGATTAATGATTCGGGAGCTTTTACCAATTAATTTGGCATCTTTAAGCGAACTTTAAAACCGAAGAAAAGGAAAATATTAAAATTATTCCATACCACTGGGTAAGATTGGTTTCTTCTTAAGATTTCATTGTGTTTTATTGGAATTTTGATTAGCATTGTTTAGTGTTCTATGTAATAACAATGAGGAACAGCGCCCTTGAGGTGTTTTTGCACAAAAACGGCGCTATACAAGTCATCCAAGTATTATTATTATTATTAACAACCATGCAGACCAAATTCGGTCGGACTTGTTTTGGTTTGGGCTTATACCACTCTCACTCAAAAACCTCAACATTATAACATTTAAATCTCAAATAAAAAGCTGGATACTTAATATAGTGAGATCTGAAATGGAAAATATACTGATATCAAACACAGACTAAAACCGAATCTACTAAACTGAACTATACAAAAAACACTATCTTACTTATTCTAAAATTATTAAAAAGAAATGAATTATATCACATGATATATAAGTTTATAATTAAATTTATATGTTACTCTGTTGTAATATAAATTTCTTATAATTAAATTATAATATGTCAATAATAATTATTAATAATAATTATTATTTAATTTGGTCTCACAACATACACTACTTGCACAGTTAAACCACGACTATCCACAAATCCAAAACATGTTCCAACGAAATTTGGCGCGACATGCTCGCAATGTTCATGTTAATATTGCATGCAGAAAGGCGTCAACGTCTCGAATTAAAAATATTATTTACGTCCAACGTTTATACATAAATAAAATAGTTAAAACTTTATCTTCTTCAATTTGTTTTTTCACTTTGTGGCGTCATTCTAATTTTAATAAAATAAATAATTTGCATGAAACACTATTTGATAAAAATAATCGACATGTTTCGAAAAAAAATGGTTTTCTTCGTCAGGATAAATACAAAATATTTTTTGGCATTTCAATAATGTATTACTTAAACAGGATCTCAATTTTTGTGAAAGACGAAATGCGTTTATTATATAAATATAATTAAATAAAAAAACAATGAGAATAGACTAATACTATCTGTTTCGTTTGTAATTTTTCTAGCATTTTCAGCTTTGTTCTGCTCCTACCAACCAAAGTGCAGGAATTAAACTCCACGCTTGTATTTGTACATAAAACAGACACGCACAGAGGAAAAAGTGCGGCAAGTAACGATTCAACCGTCATCTACTAAACACCGGAGAAAAAAACCGCCGTTTAATCTCAATATTCGTAGCACATGATCGCCAATTGTGTGCATTAGTTCATGTGAAAGAGGGTGACTTGTGATTGATCGCAAGTTCTTCCCAAGTGCGGGCCCCGCTGGACATCAAACCAAAGAACCACCAACATGGTAAGTGCAGAGATCTGGCGATTACTTTGTGTGTTGGTTGGGGTAGGGCAATCTCCATTTCGAATTACAAGCCCCCTGGAAAAGAGAAAGGATAACGCCTTTCTCTGCCCCAAATTACGGTGACGCAATTCCAGCGTCGACGCACAGTACCTGTAGACTGAAAAAATACAATGAACGGCGTTTAATAAGTTTTTGTAATAAAATAAATAAAATGGATAATTAGTATATTTGTTTATCAAAAACTTTTTATAAATTAACACAACCGAATCAAAGATGTTAGATGAACTATGGTGTCTAAATAAAAAAAAAATTAGACTTTTAATTTAATTATTAATTGACTGTAACTTTTTTTACACTTTTTCTAATAACCTAAATTTAATAAAAAGTTATCTTATTGTAAAACCATTGTATTATAATTTTTTTTTTTTCATTTCACAAAAATAAGTTAAATAACTTTTCGCTCTTCCTTCCTGCTTTTCAATTTTCCTTTCATACCAAGAAATTAACAAAACGATGTAATTATAGTCACTATAATTCGATCGATTATTCAAACAGCTAAGAGGTGAAATCAATTCAAATCGTTGAAAATGATGTAAGGATATCAGCGATTAGGGCATATATTTGTAGCTTATTAGACTTCTATTTATTTTTATTTATTTTTGGTTAATAGTGATATTACTTTATTACAAAATATTGACTGCAATATTGCTTTAGGATGGAGAACACAAATCTTACTTAAAGAACTATTTTCAAATATTTATTTTCAAAACTACTGATGGGATAAGTTATGCAGAGTTAGTTTCATGTAATATATTAATCAATAATGTATAAATATTTAATTAAAATAATAGGTACTTAATATATTAAAAAAACTTATACCTTTTTTATAAAGTAAAACATGTAAATGAATGTGTTTACTAAAAGAAATGAAGTTTATAATGACATAATATTATTATTTATAATGATAAACTGATGTTTAAGAGACAAGGTTTTTTATTAATAGCACAAACTATAACTTATTATTTTTTTAACACTAATTATTAGCCTGAAACACCTATACAAATTCTTCCCAGATATTGTAGAGAATTGGTAGAGTACCTGACCGGCAATCAGAAGGCTGCGGGTTCAATTCCCGTCGGCGGCATTTATTTTTACTCGGAAGATTTAAAAAAATTACAAATAGATAATATTATGTTCACATCATAACGCTGTGAGACTTTGAGACCTAAAGGAAACGAGTGCCCTGAACGAAACGCAGCGTGACAACTATTGAAATCACAACGAAGCCACACATTGGACGTTGCCAAGGAATTATCAGAGAAGTTCATTCAATGTTGTGTCCGGAAAACGAAGTTGCAATTTTTTTTTTTTTTTTTTTTTACAGTATTACCGCACAAGAGTCCCAACTGCTCCCGTCTGGAGCCAGTGAGACTATGGCATCCCCAATTGGGGTATGTTGTGAGGCTGAGTATTGGGGAGGGGAGGGAGATGGGGAAGAGGAAGGTGGGGAAGTACCTGGCTATTCAGATCTGGTCACCAAACACGGCTAAAGCCATTTCAAGCAACATTTCAATTCTGAATGGTGGTCTTACACCAGGGCGATACTGAGAGTATCTTCCACTCTGGAACGTGCCGCAAATATACTATACAGGGTGTATCGGCACGTACCCGACAAACTTTAACCAGCTATTCCTTAGCATATTTGGAGTAAAAAATCTTATGTGCACTTTGCTGTCCGGTAACGTTTTTTTTTAATAAAAAATTTATTATTCATATTTTCACCACATGTCACCACTGTTTTATCCTTTGATAAAGTTTGAAAACCCATCTGGCAAATATTTTATTCGAATTCCGTTGAATAATGCACGTGTGTACCTATATTGGCGCACGTTTACAGTCACAACGAAATAGCACGGCACCATTCGTCTCATTTTTAACTATTATTATTTAGTGTGTGCGAAAGAGCGAAGACGCTTTTTGACACACTTGCTTATAACAGCTGTTTAACACGAAACGCAATGCCAATGACAGTGATGTAGTGTGGAAATTTTAATTTTTTTTGTTTTTAATTGAAAAAAAAATGCTACCGGACAGCAAAGTGCCCATAACATTTTTTACTCCAAATGTGCTAAGGAATAGCTGGTTAAAGTTTGTCGGGTTAGTGCCGATACACCCTGTATATTATTTTTAATACTATATTATTTTTAATTAATTAATTGTGAAATAACACAAATTAATCAAATAAAATTTATTTGCGCACGCCGGGTTCGAACCCGCGACCTTCGGATCTGTAGTCAAAAGCGTATACCACTAGACCACGCCGGCCGTCAAAATGCAATGCAAATATAGATTATCCTTCGCAACTCTATGGTAATGTACCGATTCCGAGTCTATTATGTCATCATGATGTATGGATTTATAAGTCGTAGCTTTACGATGTGTGTTGTGTTTACGAAATAGGATGTATGTATTAGAAATGTTTGTAAGCGCTTGAGGCAGTGGTTCTTAACCTTGTGGGAGGTACTGACCCCCACCAGTTTCATATGTGCATTCACCGAACCCATCACGACAGTTACAATTCGACTACTGGGCCGGCCAAATTCCCTGCAGCACAGATAGGCCAAGCGATGTTGCGTGATCACCTGCAGCCAATGATGGACAAGCGGTGCGTCTCATCACGAATCATATGAGTCGGGGGTGAGTCTTGACCTCCGCCGAACTACTGACCAGGTTAAGAACGACTGACCTAAGGGCTAGTGTGTGCAGAAATTCAAAATTTAAAATGTATTTACTAATTCTAATTATCCACTGACCAGTAATTTTGAAATCTTGGGAACATTTGAGTAAAATTACAATATTGCTTATCCATTATTTTACCAATTCACCCAGACGTAACATATAAATATTCAAGTCTTTCAATGTATGTCTGTAAGTGAAATATTATGGTTTAAAGTTGTAAGTCAACGTGGTATACTGCCCGATTCTTTGTATAAAGAAAGAGTTTACCGTAAACATAATACAATACACTTTTCCACAATGTTCCAATAAACATCTTTCTTCCCTGACGATGGACATGAAACGTTGGCTTAAGAAAAAGTGTAACACGGCATAGCACCCCAAAAATAAATCACGATGAAAGCATAATTCTATTTCGGAAATTTTATCTAATCTAATAATTGTTTATAAAAATATTGTAGGACACAAATATGTACAGTTTTTAATTATGTAAAAAATATCCATGTCACTCAATCATCGATATCAAAAATAATAAGTAGGTCAATGGACCCATCTCCCTTCAGTTTACAGAAAAGTGTTCTACCGATTGCGTTTATTTTTTATGGTGCTGCTTTAATAAACGAATAAATTTTAATTTCCTTTTGAACCAAACGCTTAGTGTGACATTATAATAATTATATTATACTGCCGTAATGAAGAGACGGTTGTGGCAGATCCTGGTTGGCACTTTGTTTATGTAATAAAAGTGGCATAAAACTAATAAATTTCAATAAAAATACATTGTTATTCATGTTATTATTATAAAGTATTTTAACGGTGTACAATACAAGTCATAAATCAGTGGCGTAGGGGCTCTGACATAAAAAAATAAGCTCAGTATATTTATTTTGACATATGATGAACGCCAGGTAGTTTCAGAGTTGGTCACTAACGGTCTTACTAAATAACGTAGTGAACATTTTAGTCAATTAATAAACGACCGTAAATGTGAAAATCTTACTTATAGAATTGTAAAATAGAAACTTAGATAAAATAGTTCATGGAAAGATATATGCATTGCTTTTCCAGTCAAAGGGGATTGTTAATCTGTTGTATAAACTTGGAATAATAATGTTTTTCCAAGGTATTTTAAATGTCTTATATTTTTCTTCATTTTGAAGATGCCGTAAAAATAAATACCATTTTAGAAACTAGATAAAATGACCTTTTAAATTTTTGTATTTAAAATTTACTTTTTGTACTTAAAAAGTGCAATATTTTAATTTCAAACATGAAAAAGGTGAAAAAATCTATAACAAACGTTTTTGATCAAAACGTCGAAAATATTCACAGATTAAAATTCAATTTACAAAGTACTATTATTAAAAGAATTTGTAAAAAAATTGTCACTTGACTTTTTATCTCGTTCATACAATTTATTAAAAATGAAAATAATAATTCCCAAAGGATAAACAAACAATAAAACAGAAGTTTTGGCACAATATTAAGTTAATTTTAAAAAAAATTGGTTTTACGTACATATGCAGAAGACATAATAATGATGTTATTAAAAAACATAACTTTATTGGAAGTCTTATTATATTCACGCGGTAAAAGTAAATTAAAAAATTATAAGTATGAAATAACCTCTCTTTCCGGTAACATGAAACTTCGCTCACAATACCACATATTTAGAGAATTAAAACTAACAAAAATTAACACAAATAATAGTAAATTCATTGAATTATACTTATATATAAGTGAATTTTTTTTTTAAAGAAAGACAAACATTCTAGTGTTACGAATAACCTGACAATATTTGAAAATCTCTAGTTATTAGAATAAAAATTATTATCGAAATCATGTTTAATCACACATTACCAATCACAAATCAAAGCTGTCATTTTCCCATGAAAAACATGGCGCATCAGGCGCATACCTGAGGGCGATGTTGCTCGCGCTGCCAGTTAAATGTGTTTTTTAGTAATAATTAGAAATATAAATTGAACAGTCTTTGTACAATATGTAACAAAATGCCATTTAACGGTTCAGAAGTGATTATTATTAGTAAAGCTGTTGGTGTATAATATATCTCAACGCATTTCAAGCAATATTTTGATGCTTAATGGTTTTTTATCACTCCTCTGGAAAGATGTTAAAATAACATAAAAAAATTCAAACTATCTTTATTGACTTTTTCTGAACTAGGCTCATGCCCACAACTTATTGTAAATTGTAAGTACATTCAAATTCATTGGGTACTTTTTATGTCAAACCACACAACTGCTCCCGACCCAAAATTATTATTATTAATAATACTACTATAAATAACTAACATTTTTTTACTTTTAAACCGTAAGCTCTTACCGCTCTGCCACAGATGACGTTAAAGATACAAAAAAATGTTAGACATTTTCACTGATTTCATCAATTCCAAAATTAGTTTTACCATTTATAAGAATTTATCTGACGTTGTAGAACTAACCCAACCAAATCTCGCTTTCTATAAATCTATACATACACACCAACCAATAACATACAAAATAAGTGCTGTTGTTCACAATGGCACAGTACAAGTTATTCGCTTCCTATTGGAGTAAAAATCAATATCCGATACCAGCCAGTGCACAATAGTTCGCATCAAAGTGTTAATTTTATCAAGCTCCGGTGTTCATTAACCGACTATAACTATATTATTAGGTATTAATAATAATTTATTTGTGTAGTTGTATTATTAAGATCAAGCACAATAATGTATTATTAATATGGAGGAGGTACTGGACGAATAATTTAACATGCTGCTGCTGCCCCTCCACGTGATACAATGGCAAAGTGATACAGTGACAATGTGATAAAGTGACAAAGGGATAAAGTGATAAAGCGATAAAGTGATAAAGTTACAAAGTGAAAAAGTGACAAAGTAATAATGTGATATACTGATAAACTGATAAAGTCACACAGTGAAAAAGTAATAAAGTGATGAAGAAATGAAATGACTAAATGATAAATCAATAATCTGATAATGTGACAAAGTGATACACTGATAAAGTGACAGTGTAATAAAGTGACAAAGTGATAAAGTAACAAAGTGAGAAAGTGACAAAGTGACAAAGTATCAAAGCATGACGAAAAGGCAAGCGGTTTACACTAAACGAGGCAGAGGCAAAGGCAGAAAAAAACAGTTCATGATTCAAGTAGTAATTAAACCAAGAGCCACATTTTAATTTAACAAAGAATTAATTTACTCTCCTCGAATTTCTTTCTGAAAGCTTTAAAAAGAAGAAGAAGACAATGCAAATAGATCTAAACGAAAAACAAGTCACAGAAAAAAAATAACGGTCACAACTAGAAATCGAACCCAGGATATATTAAAAATGAATCTAACTTTTTAAAAATATTTTGGCGTAGCTACGTAATAGTAATACATTTTTAAGAATTTTATACTTATATTATATTTCAAGATTGAGAAAAAAGTGCACTAATTTCTGATTAAAAAGGGTGTCTATGAATACTTCCAGATTCTACTGCAACCAAAGATATTTAATATTCTATGATCATAAGGAAGATGATGCAAGGATTTATTTGAAACACATTTATTTTGGTTAGACTTTCATTTATTGTCATATTGATGCATTAGGTTCAGTTTTTTTTAACACACCAGTGATCTTATAATAAGTCTTAAAGCATCCCGGTACCATAATATTGCTCTTATCAAACATTTGGGCTTTTTTGTAAATATTAAGCCTTAGAATTGATTTTTTTTATTATATTTGCAAACAAATGTCATGTATATTACGATGTTCTTTCGGAGCTGTAAAGCGTAAGATAGTTCCTCATTTTGTTGAAATGGTTACTTGGGAAAAATCATGTGTTTTCTATCAATTTAATACCCACATAGTTTAAAATACATATATAATACACATATTTTATTTATAGACCTGTCAAGATTTTTATAAAGCAAATAAAATTAATTTGTAAATTAAAGTTTATTTAAATTTGGGAGGCGGCTATGGATACCGCTGCTTCAGATATCATTTATTGTATAACCAACACCTCTTCCATAGGTCAACCCAAGTGGTTTACTACGTTTACGTCACTAGGTTTATCTAGGTCTTGGTGGCAGATGCTTCTGCCCATTTATTGTGTGGCGGGCATTAAGTTATATATAAAGAGAGACTAATATTCCTTGCACTATCAGTGTGAAATGTTGTTCCCTTGCTGGAAGTAGGAAGATGGGTGTGGCGGCTGTCGATATCGCCCGAATCCTTCCGACCGCGAACGAAGTCAACGTACAGGTGGAAGGTGACCATCGGCCGCGTGTCGCCTCTCAAATGCTCCACGAGTTATAACATTAATAAGTCAATTTACACGACTACTGAGTGTGGCAAAACCCTACTTACCCATGAAAGGTTATAAGTTTGCTTTCCCTATATTTTTCAATAAGACTTGTACAATATATCAGCGTGCATGTAAGCATTTTGAAGTTATCGCGGGAGACCTATGCCCTGCAAGCGCTTTAAACCTACTGATGCCCAAGATATCTCACATCGGACAATGATCCGATATGCGTGGCCCATAATTCGAACGCCAAAGCTGACTCCATCTATATACATCATTGGTGGCCGGTCGGATCGGGAGACGGTGGTTGATGAAGACATTTTGACCTCTCTAGCAGAACTCTGTGTATAAATGTAAAAAAAAAATTGTAAGAAGACTCTTTATCAAAGGTTGTTAGAGCAAAATTTGATATTTCCCCCAAGGTTATACCTAATTTAGTTTACTTTTGGATGTTTTTGTTGATAGGGCTGTTTTCAGTATCATAAAAAAGTTGTTAAAGAACTTAAAAAAATAGATATAAAAATGCCCTACTTTTAAAACTCTAAATTGGGTGCTATTTCCAATGGTAAGCATTATTTCCGAAGGGATGAATGGTCGAAGTGGAAAGTTCCGGGGGATGGAAAGAGCGTAAGTGGCGATTCGTGTTAGGGTCCCTCGCTAATGGAAGGCGCCCCGCGACGTTATTACTTATCACCCTGACTTCCAAACAATCCACTAAATTACAAAACACTGAATTTAGTGAATTTACTAAATATTGACAGTTTGTTTTAATGGATTATGAGACTTGCTAACAGCACGTAGGCATTACATTTAAAAAAATCCTCTGGGACTTGTTATCTTGTAAGGTATTTTTAAGAAGAGGAAGTTCTGAGAAGGACAAGGATATGAGGGATGGGTAGGAATCTGGGGGTCAGTGACCCAAGGAGTAACGGACGTATGAATCCATGGATCCAGTAGTTGGATGTAGAGGTCAAAAGGTCTCCTTCAACCAGTCTCTTCTGTTCGGCTGTAGGTGGACGCATCCGTCGAAAAGACCCAGACAAACCTCACCTCTGTTAAGATACCAAACGAGCAAACCAGTTGGGTTGACCCATGGAATAGGTGTTGGTTATCCAATAAATGGTTCCTGGGGCGACGGTACACATCCCCGCCTCAAAATTTTAATTTTCAATTAGTTTTAAGCTTATAAAAACTTCGCCCCAAAATTACCATACATCTATTATCATTTCTCACGCTTTACTTGCTGTAAAAAATCAAACAAATGAGAAGGTTACAGTTGAAATAAATGCAAAAGCAAATCTCACGTAAAACCAACATACCTAATGAAACTCGAACATTGTTGGACGAAAAATATTGATCTTATGAGGTTATTTTAACAAATAAAAAAACTCTACCCCAATAGATGACTTTCTATTCAGTTATACGGACTTTTTAAAAACCCCTAATAGTTATCGATGGTGGCGATAACTCTTTCAAGTTTAAAAAATGTATTCTTCCGTTTGACTGTTTTTTTTTTAATTTTTTTAATTTATTTTTATTTTTATACTGAATACCTCACAAGAGTCCCAACTGCTCCCGTCTGGAGCCAGTGAGACTATGGCATCCCCAATTGGGGGATGTTGTGAGGCTGAAGGTAAGTGGGGAAGGGAAAGAGGAAGGTGGGGAAGTACCTGGCTATTCAGATCTAGTCACTAAACACGGCTAAAGCCATTTGGAGCAACGTTTCAATTCTGAATGGTGGTCTTACACCATGGCGATACTGGTAGTATCTTCCACTCTGGAACGTGCCGCAAATATACTGTATATTATTTTTAATTAATTAATTGTGAAATACACAAATTAATCAATTAAAATTTATTTGCGCACGCCGGGTTCGAACCCGCGACCTTCGGAATGGCAGTCCAATGCGTTACCACTGGACTATGCCGGCCGTCAATAACAAAGCAATTTCAATTAGGCGTACATGATGTAATATAGGTGGCATTAAAAGCAATAGCCATTTGTTAAAAATGCCCAGGAGATTTTAATGTGAGAAAGGTTCCTCAGACAATCTATTTGCGAAATATGCCTTGGAGAATCTGATTGAGATAGATCCCCAGAGATCTGGGAGCACAAGATTCCCCGAGCCAGGCTGGCGTGAGAAAGTAATCAAAGTAAGACCCTTGAGATAACTCTGCAAACTGAAAATTGATTGATACAATATTGACTGTAAAATATTGTAAAAGCGAGCTTACTCAGTTTAGAGCTCTCTTAAAAGTCTGCTTTTTGTACGGTCTGTGCTACGGCGGGTTCGCATTGAGAATATACGAGCACAAGGTTTGTGGTGTATTGTCAATTTCCCTCTAATAAGCAACACACTTGATGATTCGGAGATTTCAATAATTCTTCGGTTCGTCTGAAATTACAAGTATGTTTATAATGGTGACTTATTTACAATGAATGAAGTGGTCAATGAAGTGGTCACGCGTCTGTTCCATGGGTGGAGAGGCACGCTGAAGATGATCGACTATATTCGTAACCATTCTGGTATTATACCCAAACGTCCGACTGTTGTTTCTATCATGTGGTACTACTACTGAAACCTATGGAGACACCTTAAGACTACATAATATATTCTATATAACTACATATTACTATCACATAACTACATAAACCTAACCTAACATAAAACTACTACACACGCTAACGACATCTGTTGAACGGCATTGAAACTAAATATATATTTACTAACATCACAAGGTTGAAAGATGAGTACAGACGACAGCAAATATACATAAATCAGATACAGATTATGGATGAACTCGTATAATTTCTTAAAGGCAGTAATCGATCACACTGGTGTGAGTAGTTGACTACTTTGCATTAAATTTCGGCTTAGTAAATAAAAGATTCTTAGTTGTCTTAAAAAAATAATTATCTGAATTTAAATATCTTTTTAGTAAAATTGATATTACGAAACCCTAAAAGGATTTAAATGTGGATTTACTTTAAGTAAAATGGATTATAAAAATCTTATAATAGTGAAACATATTATACAAGAACTACCATTGAAAAGTGGCCTCGACAGCCTCGCGTAAGTTCAATTGTACAGGATCTTTAGTCTATGTACAAGATAGGTACGTATAATTCTTCGAGTTTTACAGTGTGAAGATTCTTCGTGTTCTTCCGTAATAATATTTGATAAGTGCCTACCAGTAAATACACAAGCTGTTGTTTGTTGAGTTCGAAAATTTGAAGCTTAAATAAACCACTCACTAGAACGACAACTTTGTGCTTTTCATATGAAAAAATACAGTGTGTGGCAAGCCTACGCACGACGGAAGTGAAACTTTTAGTATTCTTCTCTCTCTCTTTTCATTTCATTCTCTCTTTATTACTGTCTATTGACATATTTATAAGTAGCATGTGATAAAAAAAAATTAAAAGTTATAAAAATATGGGATTCGAACCCGGGTCCTGCATAACGAGTGTCGAACGCCCTGCCTCTAGACCGCGAGGAGAGATATTTCGCGCAACGCGGCGTTATCGGCCTTGATTAGTAATTTTAATGATTCAAAATAAAAAAAATATTTAATCAAAATACCAAGCCACTCTACCGGCTCGATTTGTAAGCTATATTTCGACCAAAATATCATATAGGTACCGTAAATTAAAGTAAAGGTAAATTAACAAATTTATGTAATTTTTTACTACATTATTGCAAATCGTTGATAAAAAAAAATTAATCAAAATACCGAGCGACTCTACCGGCTCGATTTGTAAGCTATATTTCGACTAAAATATCATATAGGTACCGTAAATTAAAGTAAAGGTAAATTAACAAATTTATGTAATTTTTTACTACATTATTACAAATCGTTGATAAATAAAAATAATTAATCAAAATACCGAGCGACTCTACCGGCTCAATTTGTAAGCTATATTTCGACCAAAATATCATATAGGTACCGTAAAGTAAATTAAATTTAATTTAACAAATTTATCTAATTTTTTACTGCATTATTACAAATCGTTGATAAAAAAAATTTAAAGTTATAAAAATATGGGATTCGAACCCGGGTCCTGCATAACGAGTGTCGAACGCTCTGCCTCTAGAGCGCGGTTATTACGTATTCGACCAAAATATCATATAATCAAAATATCTAAAAGTCGCAGCACGAGAGCATTTTATCACTTTAAAAAAAATTATTATTAAAAAAATCACAAAAAGAAAAAAAAAATAGTTAAAGCGGGGATCGAACCTCGGTTCTTCACGACGACAATCGGGCGCTTTGCCTCTAGACCGCGAAGCTGAGTTTGGAGAGCGACCGAAAGTAGGTATATAATATTGGCTAGGCTCCTATAGCGAAATGATCACGGTTTTTGATGACAGTCATGAGTTGGTTTTACTCCGGTCCTCGAAATTGCATAACGCGCGTAAAGAGGTTTCACTTCAAAAAGGTTAGTTCACTATTTAGCCATAGAGGTGCCAATATTTATGCGTGCGAGTCTTCTACGTCAAACACCATCGACGAGGATAGAGGAAACTAAAAAATAGGCGCGACCATAGACAGTATAATTCTCATTCGGGGAATTAGCCTAAAATATTATTTTAAAAATAAAAATGTTGAAATACCAACATGTTCCCTCCCGCTAGCAAGGTTATATCTGACAAAGTACTGTCATGAGAAAATGAGCTTTAAAGTATCTTTATTTACAGCTCATTTACTTCCTGATAAACTTTTAGTAAATTCGTAATCGTGATAATACACTGTATATCTAAATAGCATAAAACAAAGTCACTATCCGCGTCTGTCTGTTTGTACGCTTAGTTCTTCTAATTTATGCAACGGAGTTTGATAGGGTTTTCACTCATTTAGAGAATTTCTTCCGGAAGGTTTATATATATAATACATGGATATTGCACAATACAAAATTGGTAATGATATTGTTAATCAATTTTTCTGCCAACTAACTGATATTATATATGCATTCCTTTATAAATTCATGCTCGTTATGTATCAAAATTTAATATTGATAATCACATTCATAAAATTTCAAAGCCAACATCAATATTTGGAGCATTTCGTTTGAAATGTAAATACTGCTTTTACAACAATGGAAAACATACGTAGGCACCTTTGACCAGGCCGAGATATATCGGCAGTGGGTAAAACTCATTAATTCAGCAACTTCCCCAATCCCGGGTAAGTTATGGGAGGTTTGAGGGATCAAGCGAATGAGAACAGGACTGATAAAACAGTTATATTCAATTCTAAAATGTTACCCTTTTCAAACGATCTAATTTCATGAATTACAAAGATTATTTTTAAACAATCGTGCAAAGACGACTAAGAAAACGACACATGTTCTATTTAGATATTGTAAACATGTCGTCTTCTTCTCCTTTCTTTCCTTAAAAAATCCAAAGATGAAATAGGCCCTGAAAGAAATTATTTTCTTTAAAAAAAAAATAATAGACGCCGGAAAGGCATAAGGGGCTAAGCGACAATTTAGTTAAATATACAGTTTTGATCTGGAAAAAATTCTTATCAAAACTGTATTATTAACGATATTAAAGGTAATACTCAAAAAACATAAACTAACCGACACAGACCAAATATTTAAAAGCTGTGACGTACTTGATATACGCCAATTATATGTTAAAACACTACTAAACCACATTTTCGACCAAAAAAACAAACCCCAACAAACACAAAATATCTCTAATAGACCGGTCAGACAAGCGTACAAAGAAAACAAAAAAACTCCGACGGTAAACACTACCTTTGGACAAAGACACCATAAATACCACGCTATTAAAGCATTCAACAGTCTTCCACTTGAAACAAAAATTGAGGAAAATAAAAATAAATTCAAACACAAAATAAAAAAATGGATCAAAGAACAAAAAGACAATATTACCAAAATACTATAACATAAAAGAATAAAACATATACACGCAACACAAAAAAATATATAAAACACGCAACACGCACAAACACATATATCATTATAAATGCCGATTTACATTCTCTTTTGATATTTTTCTTTTAGTGTTATAATTATATTTTAATTTTTAATCTTTATTTTTTATTTTAAATTTATCTTTATTTTAATGTTGTTTTTCTTTTATTTTTTTTTTAAATGTATAAATTCTTAAATTATAAAATGGGGGCCTCAGCACGGGTAAACAACCCAGTGAGGCCAACATTACTAAATTGAAATATGAAATATTGTAAAAAAAATGTATCAACAATAAAAAAAAAAAAAAAAAAAACTAATTTTCGACTAAATTGTCGCTTACGCCCTTTTGCTTAACGGCGTTGATTTCTTAATTTTTAAATATTCAAGTAGAACTTACAGAACTACTTATTACACTCGCTGAGGAGCAATAATAAGTCAAATAATAGTAAGAATAAGTAATATTGAAATACAAGCTGATTTACTTTCTTATCTCGTTTGAATCCAATTACAAGTGTAAATTTCGGAACCAGAAAAATAAAATATCTAGTTATTTGAATCAATCATTAAAAAGTAATATTTCCAATCCACCTTTTCTCTTTATGTTTTCAGTCCATTAACTTAGAAGTGATTAGGATGGGTGGCTTCATAGATTTTGAACAATTCATCAAATTTAAAATTAAAGTTCCGTAAAAGTTCGCAGTAGTTGGATGGTAAAAGAACTGGAATTTGATTTTCATGGAACTTTGAAATTTGATTAACTATTCAAATTCTGTAAAATGTACACTGAATTTTATGACATATTTATAAATAAACAAATAATAATAATATTGTAAAAACGGTTCCATGATAACTCAACACAGTGACAATTCAACACACTTTTAAAAAGTGATATAAAGATGAAAATAATAATTTATCCTAACCAAACCTAAAATAACCTAACCTACATACCCGGTTAATAAAGTTTTTATTTCATTACTTTCCATGACTTTATATAATTTTTTAAAGATGTGATTACCTATCATTTTGATGATTTATCCGGTTACCGTAAAAACACACCCCCCATACACACAAGCTCAGTTTAATTATGGGAGTAGATCTTATGTATTATATTAGATAAAAATAATCTTACATTTTAACACATCAATAAAATAAAAAATATATATTTATACATGTAGGAAATATACTTTATACACCATGTTTGTCTAATTAATGATAAAGAGGGAAAGAGGACAATCTTCATGCTTTATACTTTATACCCAAGGCAACAAATGTCTAACGCAGTGGCGGATCTTGATTTTTGAGTCTGATGAAGTGTTAAGTTTGAAAAAATCAACAATTTTGATGTTATTTAGTCCAAAAAGATTTTTTTCTTTTTCAGTTTAGTCGCAAGGATTTCCTGAAAATATTAATATTAATTTTCGAAAAAAAAGACGTTTTCGGCTACAACAATATCAATAATGCCATTCTTTGTAATATAAGCAATCTAGTTCACCACTAGAGTCACTAGCCGCCACTTGACTGTAAAGCGAGAAAGCGGCAAGCAGCACATCCCCAAGCGACAATAGAATCAATGAAATTGTATGCTGGGATGGCTATGAAATCCCGGAAGATGAAAAATGAACAGACAAGATTATCGGATCCTTATTTCAGGTTTAAATACGTATGTTGAATACATACATTAGGCGTAATATTGTATTAACCATTCAAACATTCAAAGGTGTGAATAACTTCAATAATCAAACGGTAACGCTGACGTGTCAACTTGGGATCGGGGGGAATTATTCAAACTCGGAAAGGGGAAGGTTAAAAATAAGAAGAGTAAATAAATGAGACCGGTCAGTGGTTGAGTGGGCATAGCGCTTGGGTCTCACCCGAGCGTCGCGTGTTCGATTCCTCGGCTGGCTAAGTCCTTCATCACAACACAAGCAACATTTTCGGCTTTCTGTGGTGGTAGTAGGAGATTTTCAAACATTGTTGGGTTATTCGTAACCCGGGAATGTTTTTCTTTCTTTAAAAAAAAAAAAAAATCGTTAACTATAATTTTCTTAAAACTTGAAGTCTTGAAAGTGTTTTTGCAATCGTCTTGAATTAAAGAAATGCTAACTTCGAAAAATTATAAAATACATAGTAAATATGTTATGTAAATTACAAATATTGTGACGTATTATTCATGTATGCCATCCTTCCTATATTTATCATGGCCATTTATACATCAAAGTTTAAAAATATCTAATTTATGGTTAAATAATAACTCAATCACAATCATAATTCAACACACCCTTGAAAAGGTATATACAGTAATTAAAAGCAATGGAAAAACTAACCTATAAACCTAATCCGGTTGTGTTGAATCGTCCGGTTACGTACGTATATTTTATATCAATGGTATGGTTGAATTTGATATGTCCCCCGATTCGCGATGTCTCCAATAAGGATCTTGATACAGAGGAGAGAGTTTAATATATTTTGAAGTGTTGGTACTTTGTACTGCCCTCATGATGGCGGGTGGTGGCGGGCGAGTAAAGGCGGACTAACTTTGTGGTCAGAACGAAACTTCCAAAGTGGATGACAGGCATAAATTAGCCCATGATTAACACTCACTTTCTTGTCTTAGTCCCATGATCGATATTTGTGACCGGACTGGTACCAGACTATATAATATATAGAGTAGGAATATAGCGGGTAGGTTCTGTAGTACAGTCAAGTTAGTCTTCATTAGTCCACTTTGTTGTAGCAACACTTTCATGTTCCGTCGTTATTTAGGTAGTTTTAATTTGAGTGACAGGAAGAAGTCTCTGGGCGCAGAAGATTCCATATTCAAAATCGGATTTAAACGTCAGTAAGATAATAATATTGTGTTTTCACTTGAATTACATACATTAAGGATTTTAAGAAAAACACAATGTCTCCGGTCAATAGCTCTTCATTCAAAGTTAGTGGGTACTGGGTGAGAGAACCATACAATCAGAATTTAAACATGATTAGAAGCTGAGGGTATGTTTTTTTTACACTAACCTCACATAAGATGTCATCTTTTGGGATGCTGTGTGGGGGGTCTTTTTTAAGAAAAGGAAGTATAGAAGTTCTGGAAAGGTAAAAGGTATGAGAGTTGGCTAGGAATCTAGTTATAATAATAAATAAATACAGAAATGCTTAATGAATTAGATGTTTAAAGAATTTTAATTTTTATCTACAAAGATTTTAATAATTTACTGCCAACCTATTTTAAAGACAAACTAGGTTACAATAAAGACTTCCACACACGCAATATAAGACAAATAAAACATCATACAAAAAAAATTGCAAAACAAAAAAACAGAATTGTTTACTATGTAAAGGATTCCAAACGCATAGCTTAATTCCTAATGAAATTTAAAACGTACCTGGATTAAGTAAAATAAAAAATGTAAAAATAACCTCAGAATATGAAATCTATTGTAACAGTTATTTTATCAGTAAATCGGTTTAACCTGTAATAAATCAATTTAAATTGGGAGGGGGTAAAATAGAATCATATAAATAAGTCGTCTAAACGTGGTTATAACCACATTTCGAAAATGGCCATGAAAGCCGAAACAGCTGTAAAAATAACAAAAAATACATGCAGAACTTAATAATAATATTATTAAATTTAAAAAAAAATTAAATCGAGTTTTACGAATTAAACACAAAAAGTAAAAATGTTGTATGTTATAAGAATAAGCATTGGCAGTGCAAATAAACATAAAAATGTACCGATTAGCGGTAGATCATGACACATTTTATTAAGACGGGGAGTTAGGGAATTACAGTACCAGCTCAATACTTTCGTACGACTAAAACGTCGACCCATTTGAAACGGCTCCCCCGATACGGTCCCCAGCTCCCTTAGCGTAAACTTATGGATGATCGCACGACTCCTGGTCCCGGTACGCGCTGCCTCGTACCACGAGAAAAATAAAATGCACGATACTCAGAAGGTGTAGATACTAAGTAGATGTCGGACTGTCAGACGCCGTTCACGTCGTTATTTGTTGTAATAACATATAATTTTGATGGTGTCATTTTTTTAAATATCTCCTGAAAAAAAATAATTACCGTTCGACTGAGCCCTGGTACGTTTTCAGGGAGTCTTACGAATACCATTTTACATTCAAATTCAAGTCATGCACTCCAGGAAACATCATTTAAATCAGATCATCAAAATAAGCCAAAGAAGTTTTAATGAGATTGGGAGAGCTTAGACATCTTCCAAACTTAATCTTATGATTCTGATAATAGGGTAATTATTCTGTTTTACTCCTCAGTATAGTATACTACAGAATATAAAATTTCAGGTAGCAATGAACTGATTTAAATAAGCCGTTTCTGGTGCTTATACTACGAAGTTTACGATTGTTAAAATTAATATACATAATATTATATCACAGAGGTTGCTGGACTTTTTTTATAGTTAAGTAAGTCAAAACCATAGACGTTATTACTAAGTATAAAAATAAGCGTAGGTAGTAAGTATGATGATATATTTTGACTTACTGTGTCGGCCTTATAATATGAATTTTGTCCAACTTTCACAAATTTCTAGAAGGTTAATTTTTCACCGAAATATGCAGAAAAAGAAGCGGAAGAATTGGGGAATTCCAATGAAAAGTGTTACTAATTTTGGGATTAGTAAAATGCTAATATGTATACAATAGTGTTTGAGTGATTCAGAAATAGTTAACTGTATATAAATAGTTGCATTTGGTAAAGCTTGTCTAAAAAAGCAAGAAAATAGGTTGGAAGAAAATAATTTTATAGTTTTTCTGTAAAGCGTCCTTAAAATGATGGCTAAGCAGTTTCAAATATAACGTTCATTATCTATAAAATGATGGCTAAGCAGTTTCAAATATAACGTTCATTATCTATAAAATGATGGCTAAGCAGTTTCAAATATAACGTTCATTATCTATAAAATGATGGCTAAGCAGTTTCAAATATAACGTTCATTATCTATAAAATGATGGCTAAGCAGTTTCAAATATAACGTTCATTATCTATAAAATGATGGTTAAGCAGTTTCAAATATAACGTTCATTATCTATAAAATGATGGCTAAGCAGTTTCAAATATAACGTTCATTATCTATAAAATGATGGCTAAGCAGTTTCAAATATAACGTTCATTATCTATACAATGATGGCTAAGCAGTTTCAAATATAACGTTCATTATCTATACAATGAATGTCTTAGTATCGTACATGTAAATAAAATGATTCTAAAAGAACTTACTTATATATGATAAAACTACAAAGCATAGACTCCGTTCAAAAAAAAAACACGGAACTCGAGGCAAAACTATCTATGCTCGAATTAAAGATCGACGATCAAGTTCGGCAACAAAAAAATTTTGTGCCGAAATAAGAGGTATACCGGAGGTTGAAGATGAGAATTTGGCAAATATTTTATTTAACATAAATCAAGAAATAAAAACAAACACTACGAGAAATGACATTGAGACCAGCTATAGGGCTCCGGGTAAGACAATCCCCCAAAAAACCAGACCTATAATTGTGCGTTTCAAGCACGTTCACGTAAGAGATGACTTTTTAAACGATGTAAAAAGGTACAATATGAATGCTGTGACTAAGGAAGACAAACTCAACACGACCTCAATAGGACTCTCCGGACCGCGCACGCCGGTATATATATCGGAACACCTGACTTCAACAAATAAACGCCTACTTTACCTAGCGAAGAAGACGGCTATTGATAAAAAATTTGCATTCGTATGGGTAAAAGCGGGACGAGTATATATACGCCAAACAACGGAATCGAGAGCTATACATATCACCTCTGAGAATATCTTACTTGCACTATGACTCACAAATGCAATCATACCCATACTACCCGTATCCCTTTTCAAAATTTTAATCAGAGTGTTCCTATATTTCTATTCCTTTCAAAAAAATACTACAATATTGCATTGTTCAATCCCCAAATAAGCACGATGTCAGACATTTTAATTAATAATTTATATTACCGACACATTATCAGGAAATTCTTATATGACAAATTTACAACTACATCATTGTGTCTCTCTGACCCCACTACTTTACTTCCCTATTATAAGAAGTTACTAGCTAACCCTCAATTCACCACTAATTTTTATTTGTACCATTCGAAGAACATGAAATGGCTAATGTTTTCTCACAATTTATGTATTACAATAATTTATGTATTTTATTTTATTTCAATAACTGAGCAACCAAACTTATGTACTCTTTGTTCACACATCAAAAACATAAATTTACCATCCCAAATTAATATTACCGTATGGGTTTACTTACAGATAACTTACTCTAAAAATGATTCAAGTTTCTTTTGAAATTCCCGATGAATCTATGCTCACATGCAACAATTATGTAGTTGATAATCCTAAAGACATAAATAAATACTGTTGGGAATCGTACAGTCTAAAAATTGTACACCAGAATATACGAAGTATTACCAATATTGATGATCTTCTCATATTTCTTGACCAACTTAAATTCACAATTGACATATTAGTTTTGACTGAGTGCTGGATCAATGAATACTATACCTCCAAAGAAATACAAAATTACACTGAATACCACACATCTATAAAAATAAATAAATCCAGTGGAATTGTTATCTATGTCAGGAACGGAATACAAGCGCAAGTTGACGAGCTCGCTTTATCACAAGCAAATTGTCTAAAAATAGTACTTAACAAAAATGTATGCATATTTGCAATTTATAGATCACCATCATTCAACAATATTGATACCTTTCTTAATTCACTACATGCCATCACTAACAGCACAAACAACTCAGAACATCAAATAATCATTGGAGACCTAAATGTCAATATAATCTTAGACAATCACCGTCAATGCGATGATTATTTATATTTTCTAAGCGAAAACGGTTTCACTCCAATAATTAACACCCCACTAGAGTACAAGGCACGAGCAAATCCTGCTTAGATCACATTAACATAAAAAATTCTTATATTATAATAAAATATAATCCTTAATTAACATCCCTGCCAAGGCACCAAACGTAGCGAACTACTTGGCATTACCTATGGCAGAGCTGTGGGTTATCCCATAGATCGTTAATATATTAATTTTTCTAACATTAGAAGAACACACTCAGTTTCCTGGAGAATGTATGTGGAATACAGTTTTTATAAAAACATTACCTTTCCACTGCTCGTTACTACACCTTCGTAATTATAAATATAATGTTCATTCAAAGGAAAAAATATAATATTACATAAGCTTAAGAGTTTTATTTTCGGGATTTTATTTAACTTTATATCCGAAAGATACAAAAGGTTTCATTGGCTACAGCGAAATGCTTTTAAAATGGTAAAATGTGTTCTAAGATTTGTCGATAAAATATTCCCTTGGAAAGATTGGCACCAGACTGGAATACTTTTAGCTTTACCCATGTTTTCAATGTTCAAGCCAAGTAAGGTGAAAAGCTACCGACTTATAAATAACTATATTATGTAATTGTGCTGAAAAATACTTATTTTTCAAAACACTAAAAAATTTAAATTCCTTTTCATTTCGAATTCTTTTTCTCGTATGTTTAAAATCAGTTTCACCGACACCATGGGTTTACTTACAGATAACTTACTCTAAAAATGATTCAAGTTTCTTTTGAAATTCCCGATGAATCTATGCTCACATGCAACAATTATGTAGTTGATAATCCTAAAGACATAAATAAATACTGTTGGGAATCGTACAGTCTAAAAATTGTACACCAGAATATACGAAGTATTACCAATATTGATGATCTTCTCATATTTCTTGACCAACTCTTATTCACAATTGACATATTAGTTTTGACTGAGTGCTGGATCAATGAATACTATACCTCCAAAGAAATACAATAACACTAGAAACACTAGAATACAATAACACATAAAACTAGAATACTCATTAACGAACTGTGATAATTCAATATCCGACCACAATATTTTACTACTTGATGTAATTCACACATATACTAAAAACACATCTATAAAGTCGTCCCGAAAATATACACATATTGATTTTGATAATCTAAAGAATGATATCATCCAAAATCCCTTTCATCTTAACATGAATAACGACTCGGTATTAAACTATGACAATCTTTTAAACTACCTCAAAAATAAAATTAATTATAATAGCATCACTAAAATTAACACAAAAAACATAAATAACCCAGACTGGATAACCAAAGACCTTATAAAATTAATCAACAAAAGAAACAGATTACACCTGAAACTAAAAAAACAACCAAACAACACATTATTGAAAACAGAATTCCTAGTAGTAAGAAATAATATTACTAAGAAAAAACGAAACTTAAAACAAAAACACTACGGTGATCTTTTTAAAAAATGCGAAAATAACAGTAAAAAAACCTGGAAGTTAATAAACAGCATTATACAGAACCAATCGAATACTTTGAATACTTTTTGTAATAAATTAATCATTAACAACGAAATAATCACAAACAACGTAGAGATATGCGACCACTTAAACAATTTCTTTTGTAACATTGGCTCCTCCTTAGCTAATAATATACACAACAAAATCACACACAATCTAGCCAATGAAATAACATTAGTGCATGATAGCATGGAATCATTATATCTTCAACCTACCACGGAATTAGAAATAAGTAAAATAATAAAATCCTTAAAACTAAATGCAAGCGCTGGTTATGATACACTCAAATGTAAGACAGTTCTAAGTCTCTCCACAGAATTGGTTCCTATTTTATCAAAGTTAATTAATCAGTGTCTTAAAGAGGGAACTTTTCCAGATAGTTGCAAAATTGCTAAGGTAATACCGATTCACAAAGGTGGGTCCAAAACGGATACCTCAAATTACAGACCCATTTCTATCTTACCAATCTTATCTAAAATCTTTGAACGTGTAATCTACGATAGATTAAACAACTTTCTATCAAAAAAATCGTTCTTATATAAAAAACAATATGGCTTTAGGAAAAAATCAAACACACTTGCGGCAGTAAATGACTTAATCAGTAAACTTAGAAGCAGCATTGATGGTGGAAATTATATTTTATCTATTCTAATTGACCTTCAAAAAGCCTTCGATACAGTAAGCCATGACATACTTCTCAAGAAACTCGAGAAAATTGGTGTAGTTGGTCCTGCTCTTAATCTATTCAAATCATATCTTAGCAACAGAAAGCAATTCGTTAGCATCAATAATCAAAATAGCAACCACCTACCAATAAACTACGGAGTTCCGCAAGGATCCATACTAGGACCACTTCTGTTCCAAATTTATATAAATGATATCTCCCAATTAGATTTAAACGGTGATATTTTTTTATATGCAGATGATACTGCAATTTTCTACTGGGGTAAAGATTTAAACATCTTACTAGAAAATGCACAGAGTGACTTAGACAAAATTAACAGTTGGCTCCAATCAAATATATTAACAATGAATGTTAAAAAAAC